>NW_028250626.1:12500-229128 GCF_964263255.1 Lissotriton vulgaris | reverse complement strand
TAAGATATAAAAAGAGAGGCGGAAGGCTCACCGGCTGCCTCTCTGGATGGTCTGCTGGAGTGACGCTGACACACCTCAGGCCTCCTTAAGTACCCGCTCACCAGGACGCCTCCTTTACTTTCACTTTCGGAGGACTCCTCTGTGCAAACACCTTGTGAGGCTGAAACTAACGAAACTAAATGCACATTTCAGCGGTGAACGATTTACCATATCATAAAAGGACTTTATGGATATTGTAAAACACGCGCGCTTTGTGTTTAATTTTTACCAGGGCGAGGTTCTCCTCAGTTACATACTCAGTGTTCGCACGAGATCATAACTGAAGCAGCTTTCCAGGAATCAGCACTCCATTTGCACGTCACCAGTGGCGTCATTTCACACATCACGCCACGTGTGAGGTCATATGACGGGAATGGCAGGGACACAGGTTATGGTTAGGTTAACCTTACCAAAACAGAGAAGTTCAGCGCTTTGAGGTTTTGTTTTGTAACTGTGGGACATCGACACTTCAGGGCAACAGGACCCCCACCCCACACTTAGCATGCATCCCGCAAATAACACACTAGACACCAGTGTTAGATTGGGAAGAAACTGTTGCAGGTTTATTTTATTACATACAACGTTATGTATTCATAGTGGGTTATCTTGCGGGCGATCCAAGGGCAGGCCGCATTCTCGCCACCTGCCCGCCTGATGAGCCAGGCAGCACCGTGGCGAACCACCATGCGCTGCCCCTTATGGTAAACGTAATACTCACGCCCCTTGCAGGGCGTACTAGGCAACCCCCGGTTGCACAGGCCCACAACCGCCCCAAGGACTACTGGGGCGCCGACACATGTTCCTGGAACCTCCCATGAGGCCCCAGGTCTTAGGCTCTGGCACCCCTATGTGCCCGCTGAGGTCCAGTGCTGAACTTCTCTGCTTCCGGATCGCCCCGTAACTCAGCCACAGCCCGGCCGGCGGCAACCGACGCCGGACGGCCCCCCACTACTTAGCCTCCTTCCTACCTGCAACCTTTGTATGTATGTCTATCCAATAACCTTTCTCAGTAGCAGTGCATCCGTATAACCAGACTGCTTCCTGCCGGTCAGATGAAAGGTCCCTGCCACAAGGGGGCAGAGAACCTATCCCTGCAAAATAGGCCGAAGCTGTTACCCAGAACATTCTTGCCGGCCAAGGCAACTCAAGCTGACATAGAAGGACTATGTAGATCCTACGCTGTGCACACTTTATTTACCTAAGACTGAAGGGTTAATGCTATCCCGCTGCGCTAGGAAGTTATGCAGCTGAGTTCCATAAGGATCATACTCTGACCCCCGTGAGAAGTGTGTAGCACACCCTGTCATCTCTAACATAACTGTGAGGTATGCGGCATAGCCTACATTTTAACGTTAATGCCTGCACAGGCATCTCACCTATTCCAAAGAAAAAGGCATAGAAAGCCCTAGATATCAGTCAGCCACGAGAGCCGGGGGCGTCATGTACTCCTGCTGCACACGAGCCTCGTACACATAAGCAACCCACAACTCTTGCTTGATTCCTGTAAACAGACATTATCGCCGGCCAAGGCCCAGGCACCACTGCCTCAGGGGGAGGCTGGCGAACGCTTGTGTTTCTATACTCAAAGAATACAGGCGATTATTGTAGGGAAATTGCGAAATAATTATGATAATTAACTAGTGAGATGTACCTCCATTAGATAACACAGGATCTAAAGGAAAAAACAGCAGGCTCCCCATGCTCTAAGGTAGCTTGTCTGAAGTTGACTTACAACCGCCCACGTGAGGGGTTGCTTAGAGTGGTACAAGGTGCCTCCAAGAATTGGAGGCAACAAACATCAGGCCAACATCTCACATTTGGAGGGGCTCCATGAGAATCTAAGGATACTCCAGTATACCCCAAGGCTGTTCAGACACAGGCCAGGGGAGCCCAGCCACACGAGAACGTGTTCGGGACGCCGAGCGTCAAAACCTAAAAGAAACACATTGAGCAAAGCCACCCCCCCTCTGAGGGAAACAAGCAAAGGGGGTGAAAAAGTTACCAGACCGAACAATAAGATCCCCCGCCAAAGCTGGGAAAAGTGTGAGGGCCACCTCCCAATGGGTGCCACCGGCAAAACGCCCTGACGGCAAGTATGAAATGAACGCACAGCAGTATGGGCTGCAAAAACTGATAAGAGCAATACCAATAGCTAAAAATACAGGAATGACCAGCATTAAATGAACCTCCGTGTACACCTAGGAGAAGACCGCGTGGTGTCCCAGGGGATTTACAGGTCCAGGCTGGCCTCCCGTCTGCTCGCGCAAGGATGCCTCACACTCCGTTACTCATAATGAGGCCGCCCGAGTCAGCATGCTTGGCCCCAGACAGCGCTGCTTGCCGACAACAGATGCAATAATGCCCAGTCAAGCAGCACAAGACCCGACAGATGCATAGGAATATAGTACAGGAGCTACCTCTGAACCCCGGGCCCAGATGACTACACAGTAATACTCCCAGGGGTGTAACCTGTTTACCCCACCCCATGGATCTAATGACACCTGGGGGGGAAACAAAGACAGACCCAAACCCTGGCGGGCTGCCCCCAAAGAGCTAACCTTACACCGGAAGGTGGTTCCAATGGCCCCCCACAAGGGTAGGGCAGTTCTCCAACTTTGCTCCTGTATTGTAGGAAAAAAACATCCATTAGGAGCCCCGTCCCCCCTCAAAATACCAATCAGGAAAAGCCAAAGCGCTGCTTATAGGCTGGAGAAGGAGGAGAGTAGGTGTCCGAACGCCGCAGGTGCACCAGTGAGGCCTGCCAGGACATGTGCTTGGGAAAAAACAGCAACTTGATGCAAAAGACTACTCTTAGGCAAGTAAGAGGGGGGCATGCCCCAACACACAGTGCGCTAACTATCCCGCCATCACTGCGATACTCCCTGGTGCAGTCTGGCCCCGGAAGCTAGGTAGCTATTCTGTATGACTCAGTTGCATAGGGTAACAGCTTGACTGTTGGAAGTCAGTCTAGGCTGTGCTAAAATTAGGATAATTAAGCAAATTCCAGGTCTTACCCTTTGCTAATAGGATCCAAAACAAACCCCACGCATATGTCACACTCCTGGGGCCTTAACCAAGGGGTGCAGTTAGAAACTTGTTATATGAACAAGCCCGGGACCTGCACCGTGTTAACTTAACCTATGAGAAGAAAAGGTCACATGACAAAGTCAACGCGCTCTTTCAGAATACTGCTGTTGTCTGTCTGTTTCCACGGCTCTGGAATCTGGAAGGCAGCCCACCTGCTGTGCCATAAGTATGGGAGCACCTGCTGCCACTCAGTGGAATGTAGAGTCTACAGCCCGCAGAGTTAAACTTAGTTCACTTACAAGTGGAGGATTTTGAAACCACAACCTGAGCCTGTACAGCCAATAGAATATCTAATGAAGTGGTCCCAAGCAGACTCCCGATATAAAATTGCTCAAGGAATGATCAACAGCTTGGCATGGGAATTCCTGTGGGCAGTATTAAGGAAAGGGAGAATCGGAGAAGGATTTATAAAATCGATACAATCAATGTATGTAGGGGTGAATGCAAGCGCACTACCCCATTTAGAATTAAACGGGGCACACGACAGGGGTGCCGTGCTCACCCCTGCTCTTTGCACTTTACATAGACCCATTAATTTAGAAATTGGAGCTAAATGATGGAATTCTCCTTGTTTTGAATCTGGTGCTCATGTGAAGCGCTCTGACACCTTCGGGTTGAGTTTGCGCTATAAAACTGCAACAAGAAAGACGAGGTTTTGTACCAGAAAGGGACGCTTGAGTACAAAATGCTATGCATTGATATGGCTTACCACTTTAATAACCTTGCATGTGCGCTGAACAGCACAGCAGAAGTGAAGTTTGAAGAACTTTGAGTAAAGAAAAGCTTATTCGAACATGAAACCTATCTCACGGAAGTGTGCATTTTTGGTGCAAATCCCTGTAAGCAGACAGGGATTTGTGTCAAAGCCCATGGGTGCTGACAGGAACCTTCCCATGGTTTGCCCCTTCGGTGCAAAACACTGTTTTGCATAAATGTGGATGACATCCCAGCTCACAATTTAGTGTGGACTGAAAAGTAAGGGGCAGCATCACAGGGATCGCACGCACACAGGGCAGCCAGCACTACCGACGCGGGGCAGGAAGGCGTGGCCTGAGGCTCTCTCTGGGGCGGGCCCCAAACACACTCTTGCCTTAATAGTGCCCGGATGGCTGCGCGAGTCGAGCCGGGTTTGTACCAGAAAGGTGCCCTTTAGGCATCAAAGAGTATGCTTGGAGTATCTGAAACCGTTCCTCCCTCCCGCCCCCCCCCCCCCCCTCTTTGCATGCGGCTGTGTGCTGCAGCGCACATGCAAAGCTGGAAATGTTTGGGGCAAGCCTGCCTCAAGGGGGCGCATTGTTTGTGCCTTTTCTGCCCAGCAATGCTCGTGCATGGGGTGGGACCCATTCCGAATTCACTGATCCGTCCAGGGTCATCCCTTCATACCGTCCCTGTGCATTCACCCCCAGCGCCTCATTTCAAAAGCACTTTACTCGGAATCAAACATGTGTGGGCGCCTGGTGTCTCAGAAGGCTAATGCACCCCCTGCAGAGCTCTGTGCGTTACATCATGGCCCAAGCGCGGCCGCTCAGCCTTTCATCCTTCCTGGAATGGTAAAATGATCACCCTGAGTTAGGTAACAACCAGCAGCTGCTATTTCAGGTCCAAGACGCTCTTCTGGGTGGAGGTGCCGTGCTCGCGCATATTGTGCGCGTGCTGTGCGTGTCTGCCAGCAGCTGCCATCTGCCCAGTGCCTACTGGGATCAGGATACCGCCTGAGCACTGTTTCCCGCCCCCTGCCTCCTTATCAGCGGCGTCAGAGCTGTGACCTCCGCCCTCGGGGGTTAGTGCATGTTTTAGATAATTCTTGGGTAGATGATTCATCCTGTTAACTAACTATAAATGAATACCCTTGAGTTGGGCAGCAATAAACATCTGTTATTCAATGCCATGATACCTTTGTGCATGAACATGTGCTTTACAAATGCATATGTTATGTGAGTGAGAAGATAGATACAAGGGTGGATGAAAGGTTGACAGAGTAAAGGGACATTTTATAGGATGGATGGGTGACAAAGTGAATGGAAATCTGAGGCAGGGTGAAAAGATGGGAGAGTAAATGAAAATCTTAGAGGATGGATGGGTGGATGGATGGAGACAATGGCCAATGGATGGAATGGTGAACGATTGAAAGTTTGATGAAATAATAAATGGATGACAGAATGTAAAGGTGAAATGATTGATAGCAGAAGGTGGAGTGGAGGGTGAAAGGATGAATGAATAGATGCCCAGCGCCGAAACCTCGTAAAATGAGTCCTCTAAATCTTTACGGCATATTATCGATGGAACTACATATTCAGGACCTAGACTATGCAGTGGATCATACTGATAGGACATTGTTATTTAGAAGACAGATTGTATTGAATACTGAGACGTTGCAGCTGGGTCTGGGCGAGCAAACAGGGTCAGTGGCGACCAGCTTTTAAAACACTGAAGTGAAATATCGAAGCAGACACAACCTGCTCATGTGTGTCACACCCTGTACAGTGCACAACATCTCGTGGAGTGGGGGGGGGGGCATGTTAGAGGAAAACCAGTCTCTAAAGTCTGTATCCTAGTCACAGGGGGTTTCCCAGGTGAAGTTCTGATAATAGCAAGGAGAGAAATGAAGATATTCTGCAATTATGCACTTCATGTGAACAACTCTTCTCCTCCCATCTCACCATCATCTATCCAGAGAAGGAGACCTTATTCTAGGTGGGATTTTCCCCCTTCATGATGACGTGGAATTCCAGCAAGCCAACTTCACTTATCAGCTGCCAGAGGTGCTGTAATGCAATCCTGTATCGTGTCTATTAGGGGCTTCTGCCTGCCCCCTGCTGGTCTTATGCTGTCTCCACATCACCTCCCATTGCAGCTGACAGCACCGGCTCTCAGCTATCTGGATCCCACCCGGTTTTATACCCACGCTCGCACTGGGGGGCTCTTATCTCTTTGGCACTTGAGGGGAACCATTGAAGCTTCGCTGGCCCCCTCCCAGGTCCACCTACTCTACTGCTTTCAGCACTACCGCCGGTACTCGTTCCTTCCTCCATCCCTGCTTCCCCCACCCCTCCCCCCCAATCTCATCGACAGTCGACACCCTGCCAGTGCTAAGGGATTCTTCCTTAACGGTTCCAAAGCAGCCTGTTCAGAAATAAAACATATTTCAACTACACATGTTCGCATGTTGGTTGAGCATTAGATTATTATTATTATTATTGCAGATATTTTATGGGCCCTGATAGTTGGGCAAGCATGCTTAAAAGTTTAACACAGAACATGCTACACAAGCAAAGAGCTGGAGAAACTTACTTCAACAACGTTCATCTCTAATCTCACAGAGGTTGAATCAAGGCACACGGTTTTAACACTTAAACTCTTATCACGAATCCAGGGCTACAATTTGAACCTCGCGCACAGGGATCGAAATTACCAGTTGTATTATAATTATCACACCTGCCGAAAGGTATGGGTGGAAAAGGCCGGAGAAAAATGCATCTTCCTCTGCTGAGAGTGAGAGTGAGGGGGCCCCTGGAGCGTGGGGGCCCCCTGTGGGGGCCTGTGTTAATATGCTCCTGTAATTTAGTGTTTAAAAAGAAGCCGTCACCGTCCATGGCATTCGTTTAATTTAGGCTTGCTGCCTTGCTTGCAATGGTTGCAGCCTTCTTCCTCTGCTGAGAGTGAGGGGGCCCCTGGAGTCTGGGGCCCCTGGAGTCTGGGGCCTGCGTGGGCCTGTATTACGCCCCTGCCCTGGGTAAGAGCTCGCTTCATCTGCCCGACGGCCCCCATCGCCTGGAGACCCTTACGGGCGATTGCTTGCGCTTTACAAATACTGGAGGGAGGGAAGGACGGATGGATGGAAGGACGGATGGATGGACGGATGGACAGATGAGTGAAAGGATTCGGGGTTAGAAGAGTGAGTGTATGGTTAGATCCAGATGTGAATATGATGGCTGGACAGAAGGAAGGAACCACAGAAGGTTGAAAGGATGGAATATTGTGAGAACAGAAAGATAGATGGAATCCCAATGGTTGGTTAGAAGGGCGGCAGGATGAGTGGATAGATGAGTGGATTTAAGGATGGTGACATCTGTCCTAGGAAGGGCAAGCTCATATGCTTCACATCACTTGAAAGTTTACTTCAAACTGGTTTTCTTACTACTCCATAAATGAAAATTAAACGCACCCAAATGAATCTATGGCAAATGCAGTGTTCAAGTATGAAATCTCAGTGGGTTAATGCAATCCCTTCAAGTCTTTCTGTGTCACCGGAGCATCCCTCGCTTTAAACCCGGTTGGTGCACTGGAAAGACATGTCTGGTAATTTATTTAATACTGAATCATTTATAATAAATCAATGTTTATAAAAAGCGAATTTTTTTACTAGTAAAGATATAAAGCTGAAACACAAATAAAAAATCTTAAATAATGATAAATTAAATAATTCTTACTATAAATGTTCATAAACCCCAAAACAAAGGAAACAAATACAGGTATTTGAAATAAATCCAATATAATTAGTTTTCTAGCTGACCAAAACAGCACATTTTCTAACTCACCAAGCACTTTATATTCATTTATTCATTCAAAGCTTTATTTCGATATACAAGATATCATAAAAGCACTTACAAAATATAAAAAACACAATTCATAAGAGTTACATTTTACAAAATTAGTTTACAATAAAAACTTTCATATTACAATAAATAATTTAAAAGGCATATTAAACATTAGCAGCTTTGTAAATATTAAAAAATCAGCTAAAAATAGGGTCATCTCATAGCCTTTAATCCAATCAGCCAAGCCCAGCTCAGGAATTTGGCAACCCCGCACACTAGGCTTGTACTAGTATCAGTCTTGAGTATCCTAAGGGCGGAGGAATGGTCCCTGGTCCGAGCAATAAACACACGGGTTTTAGCCATTTGTGTCTGGGTTTTACATAGGCCGGACATGCGAAGAAGAAATGGCGATACTTTCAGTGACACCTTTACAGATTGGGCAGTCTGGTGAGGTTTGATGTGGGGGCTTCCACTTGCAGGTGTACTCATGGAGGGGGAGATTTCCCAACCTGAACTGAATAAACAGGGATCTGTCTCTTGGTTTCTTAATGAAGTCCAGGTAAGGTTCCAAGCGGGGTTTTGGTTTGTGCTGTTTAAACTCTTCAGTCAGCCTTCGTTGAGCTGGGTTTCTTAGATCTTGCTCATCATCCCAATTCCCACTTTATATGCCCACATTATTTCCGACTGATTTTTACACGGTGTACCAGAAAAGATAATTTCACATATAGGGCCTGGGTCTGTTTCTAGATTTTGAACCCAAGGGTGTGAACATGTGAAGATCAACAGAGCTGATGGAGACACACTCTGGTGAGTGAGGCCGAGTGTCATCACAACGTGCATAACATTTGCAGAACTTCACACGAACTAGTTGAAAACCTGCGAATCATCACGCTGGATCATTAACCAACAGAAACCTTGCCCCTGCATGGACTCGGGTTCAGCAACACAGCACCTGCTACCCTACCCTCAAGCAAACAAAGCTGAAGAAAGGCCTCGCCCATGTATGCAGCCATAAAATGCACACAATACTAGCATTGATCACCAGAGTTATCTTGCCATTTTTATTGCTGCCTGAAAGCTGGACACACAAGGAACTCTGCAGCGGGTGCTTTTAAATCTGAAGTTATTGCTAACCATAGCGCCCCCTCTTCTAGGGTGACCAACTGGCATGGGTGCAAATTCAGGACGGTGAGTGTAAAAATTCAGGACAAAGGGTCAAAATTCAGGACAAAAATTCAGGACAGGAGGTCAAAATTCAGGACAAAAGGTAAGTTTTACAGACAGATCAGAGAGGGTTGCGCAATAGTATATAAGAAAGTAAATACACAACTTCTAAAGTACAAGTGAAAATAAGTTTGTATTAGGTTGGGACGATTGTGCACTTCATGGTTTGTCAGTGTGCGCGCAGCTTTAAGCAAATGTGCAGGTCTTTTTGTGGTAACAAAACCGCCCGCACACCCCCACCTTTCTAGCTCCCAGAGAAAACGCCCGATGCCCGTTCCGCCAGTCCGGCCTTAATACCACCCTCCAATGGTGCCCCTCATCTTCACATAGACCGTCTCTTATGTGTATTTAATTTCTTTTATAGTGCTACTCATCCCAAGTATGTGGGGCAGAGTTTGGAGTGTGTTACAACACACGCATATAAAGAGACAAACACTCATATAAATGTGAAAGTCAATGTATAGGAAATGCTGCTTAAGATGATGGGGCTTACAATGTGTAATCATACCTTCACCATTCATTCTGTCCTTCCATCTGTGGGTCCATCCATGTCCATATTCATCCATTTACAAAACTATCCATCACATATCCTTCCATCCACCCTTTCACCCTATCCATCCGTACACTCATCCATCCACCCATCCACCCATTCACTCATCCATCCAGCCATTTACCTATCCAGCCATCCTTTCACTTACTCGTTCATCCATCCAGTCACTAATCTTTCTACCCATTCACCTGTTCAGTCATCCATTTACCCATCCCCTTTCTCTTTCAATTCCCCTTTCACTTAGCCAGCCATCCATCCATCCATCCTTCCATCCACCCACCCATCCATCTTCTCATCCACTCATGAATCCATCCGTTAAACCTATCATTCATCCATCCTTTCACTCATCCATCCATCCTTTCACTCCTTCACTCATCTATCCATCCTTTTGTCCATCTACCCGCCCTTTCACTCACTCATCCATCCTTACATCCAACCTTTCACTCATCCTTCTATCGATTCACCCTTTCACTTATCAATTCATCCATCATTTCACTCATCCATCCACCCATTCTCTCGCCCGTCATACACCCTTTCACTCATCCAGCCATCCATCATTTCACTCATCTATCCAGCCATCCACCCATTCCTTCACTTACTCACTCACTCACCTTTTCACATTAATTATGAGACCCATCAAGAACTCCACCCTCGCTGTAGTTCCTAAAGCAAGGAGTGGGGTGGAGCAGGGTTCACTATGCCCCTGCACGTAGGCAATCTGAAAAAGTGGAAGGCGTGAGTCATGCATGATGCACAGTGCCTGGGCATGGGGCGACTGTGACATGGTGTTGTTTCCAGAGCTTTAAGTGGGTTGTCAAAAATAGGGGGGTCTCTCAAAAGGGTGTTTGATGTAATAAAATGTATGGCTTAAAACACATAAGCTAGAAATCAGTGCTTAATATAATGTGCTGCACGCCTGGTATTTTTGTTGCTTGGTTCATTGCATCCAGATATATAATACAACAAGTAACGTTACACTTGGAAAAAGTAACGTTACACCTACAACAAGCCAGAACTATTGGCTTTGTCAATGGTTGTTAGTTGCATAGAATCAAAAATCAGCAACCATGGCTGCTATACTATAACTACAATCCCTTCCTTTGAACTTCTTTCACAGCCTTCCTTCGATTAACTGGATCCTCACCTAGCAGCAGCAGGGGCGTGTTTGCACTTCCATGTGACAGAATGCCCTGCTGTGGACTGAGGCTGAAGGAGGCCGCCACATGCTGTGCCAGCCCAGACTGACCACTTGTCAATCTGTATGTGGCAATCAGCCCCACACAGAATTACAAAGGGTGGGTGGGGCTCCTCTTGTGCTCAGAGGCGTGTGAGGCGCCCCCATCAGGGAGCTAAGGCCTCTCACAGGGGAACAGCTCTGTCCCCTGAAATGCCTAAAATTACGGACAAAAGGCGTCCGTAAAAGGGATCCTCACGGACAACGGACGTGAGGTCCAATTTACGGACTGTATGTGAAATTTACGGACGGTTGGTCACCCTACCCTCTGCAGGTCAGCGCCCAGTGCGGCTGCACCAGTCACACCGCCCTTTCGGCAGCTCTGCTCAGACGTGAAAGTTGCATGCTCTGTCACTGAGGGCCTGCTGAGGTGGCCTTGTCTGAGGAGCCACGGGACCCCGGATGCGCACCTGGGCGCACATGGGCTCAGCAACACGGCACCTGCTGGCCTACTCGCAGGCAGCACTGCGGAAGAAAGGCCTCGCCCATGTATGCGACCATAAAATACACACATAGTGTTCATCACAATCAACGTTATGAGATGAAGGAAAGAAAGAGGACCAGTGAATGGCGAGAATGTGACTGCGCGCCGGTACTTACACTGCAAACTTTTAGTAAAGGGGGCTTCTTTCAACCATCTTTTCTCCACAGTAACTGCCAAGTTCCCCTTCACGCCTCACTGTCAGCAGTTTAATACAAACAATAAGCCTTTCTCTAGCTATTGCGAAACATGATGACGCACCTGCAAAAAGAGAAAAAGATACCCGCAAGGCTAAGCACATTTCAACTGAGGTCTGTGGTCAGGCTAAGTTAATTCAGCAGTTAGCATGAACGTTGACTGCACGATTACACATGTGCACGTGCAACTTTCAGGATACATGCAAAAACGTGAATAAACGTGAGCATGATTATATTGAACGTTCGTGCACTCATGTATAAGTCCTTTATCTTGGCAGTGATTACATTTCATTTGTACACTTGATGCTTCACACATGTAAATGAAATCAAACACACAGTGAGTATAATGTCGTATGTGAGTACATGATTTTGACGAACAAAGAGTGGAGCCTAAATGACGCTGCTCCAATGTCCTTATGCAGTCATTTGTGGGTGTTTTGTTGTTACTGTCGCACTATAATGTAGTTTTGTTTACATGCAACATGACTTTTCTATAATGTGATTCTGTAGCCGCAGATTTTTGGCCTGTATAATCTGCAGATTTTAATCAAAAATGTGTTTCTAGCTGGTTAACGGATCAAACGTTACTAAAAACGTGGCAACACGTATTTGTGGTAATTGAACGGCCCTTCGCAAAGGTTAACTGGATATCTTTTAGGTGCTTATTTGCATATTTGGTTGTTAAACTGGAACTAATGAGGTGGAATCTTTGCCCAGACAGCATTACCTAGTGTATAAATTACTATAATAATAATATAAAGAACTGCCGAGCCCTTGAGAAAACCTGGCGCAGAGACCCGACACCAGACAACATGACCACCCTCAAGCTCGCCACTCGAAAACACCACCAACTGATCCACGCCACCAAGAAAAACGCATTCAAGGAACGACTGGACAACAACACCCACAACAGCAAGGAACTCGTCAACATCGTCAAAGAGCTCTCCAACCCCAGCGCCGGAAACAACAACATCACCCCATCGCAAGACCTCTGCAACTCACTCGCCTCGTTCTTCCACAGCAAGATCGCAGACATACACAACAGCTTCAGCACACAGCCGACGCACCCTACAACCGCACCAATGCCCCCCACCACCACCCTCCGCGCCTGGACCCCGATCAACACCGAAGACACCATCCGCACGATGAACTCCATCCACTCCGGATCACCAACCGACCCCTGCCCTCACCACGTCTTCAACAAGGCCGATTAAGTCATCGCACCCTTCGACACCGCAACCTTCCCAGAGAGCTGGAAGCACGCCGAACTCAGCGCCCTACTGAAGAAACCTTGAAAAAGACAAGGGTGCCTGGTCTCGGGTTTAAGTGCTGTTTTTTAATTATCAGCAAACATAAAGCTTCATATTAATTAGAAAGCTCCTGTGCATTTTCACATGTTTACTTATTTAGAAACATTTTTTAGAAGTGCGAGGTTTGAACACGACCTTTGCATCAATTATACACACAAATTATACGCATTTCGTGAAAACATTGGCATATTGTGCAAATATTAAATACAACGTGAATTACAAACACATTTCTTATGCAAAATCAAAAGAACAAATTAGTGAGGTACACCAGAAATAATTGTGCCAGTCCTGTGTGCCTATTTTTTTGGCGGTTTGGGACTGAAGTACACCATAGGCTTTATTTAAATCAAATTGTGTCCCACAGCCTGGGACTGGTTTTTTAGCCTTTGGTGAAAACAAGGGATGAGTCCTTTGGAAAAGCCGACGCGTTTCCAAACCCGGTCCTAAGTTTTCGGGTTTTTCCTCAGGGCAACCTGGATACCTATTGGTGTTAAAAATAAAAATAAACTTTGTTAAGTGCCTACTCCAGTTTGTTTGCACTCAAATTGGCGCTTTATAGAACATAGGAGTACCTTTGCATGTGCCACATTTGTGGTGACCTTCAATTGGTTTTAATCTCCATAGGGCACGTAAATCTGACCACTTTTTGCACTCCAAAAGAATAGAAGTATAGGGCAACAGTTGGTTTGGGCAGATTTGGGAACAAGACAGGCCAAATCAGATTTACATGCCCTATGGAGATTAAAACCCAATAATGACAGCTCCAATGGTGCAACATTTCCAACAATGTGGGCACACAGAGAAAGAATTCAAGTGGACAGTGCTGTCCGCAATCAAAACTCCCACACGTGGAGGAGATGTTGAGGCATTATTATTGCAGAAAGAAGCATATTTAATACTAAAGTTCAATTGCGTGACTGATGGAATGAACAAATTGTCAGAACTACAGAGAAATCTACACTGACCTCTGTACATGCCACCGACACATCTGTAATTACCTGCGAGTCTTCAATTCATATCCATACCCGCAGGGATAAAAACAAAAGCAATCACTTTTGACCAAATGCAGCCCGTTTCAATAAGAACTACAACTCCCAGAAGTCTCAGCCACATACATAACCATGTGACCAAAGTGAAGACTTCCGTGATTAATTCAGCGCATTGGAGCAGCACGCCAAATAGTAGCAGGAGCAAGTGCGGCAGAACATAACTAAGAATAACAAGGTGAGCCGATAGAAAACCCCTAGGGCTCAAACTCGAGACCGCGCCATTATGAATCAAGTTAAACTCAGTCTCCCGTTTTATTCCGTTTTATTCACAGTAGGACACAGCACCCGCGGTTGCGAAATCACTAAAGGAGATGCACCGCTACTGAGAAAAGTGCCGCCCTTTTGGAATTAATCAAACAGTACGCTTTCTAAAATTAAGATCCACAGATTAATAAAACCAGCCTTTCTCAAACAGGTGGTGTAAAGTACAGGAAACACGCCTTAGCCGAATCGGGCTGCAACACAAGCCATTTCCAAGTAAGTGGTGATCGATATTTTTTCAGTTAAAAAGAAATGCCTTCCGTTCAGATAACAGGGACAAACAGTGTCTCTTTTCGTAAATACAGGCTAGAAAAAGTTCCTTTCCAGAATATAGAAGACATCACTGCGCTGGAACAAAAGGGTACTCCTATGTTCTATAAAGCGCCAATTTGAGTGCAAACAAGCAGGAGTAGGCACTTAACAAAGTTTATTTTTATTTTTAACACCAATAGGTACCGAGGTTGCCCTGAGGAAAAACCCGAAAACTTAGGACCGGGTTTGGAAACGCGTCGGCTTTTCCAAAGGACTCATCCCTTATTTTCACCAAAGGCTAAAAAACCAGTCCCAGGCTGTGGGACACAATTTGATTTAAATAAAGCCTATGGTGTACTTCAGTCCCAAACCGCCAAAAAAATAGGCACACAGGACTGACACAATTATTTTTGGTGTACCTCACTAATTTGTTCTTTTGATTTTGCATAAGAAATTTGTTTGTAATTCACGTTGTATTTAATATTTGCACAATATGCCAAGGTTTTCATGAAATGCGTATAATTTGTGTGTATAATTGATGCAAAGGTCGTGTTCAAACCTCGCACTTCTAAAAAATGTTTCTAAATAAGTAAACATGTGAAAATGCACAGGAGCTTTCTAATTAATATGAAGCTTTATGTTTGCTCATAATTAAAAAACAGCACTTAAACCCGAGACCAGGCACCCTTGTCTTTTTCAAAGTTTACAGTGTCCAGCCTGGCCACGTAGGACAAAACCCCTATAGTGATATAACTACTGAAGAAACCATCAGCAGACCCCACCGACCTCAAAAACTACCGCCCCATCTCGCTCCTCCCGTTTCCTGCCAAAGTCATCAAGAAGACCGTCAACAAACAGCTGGCCGCCTTCCTCGAGACAAATGGATCCCTCGACCACTTTCAGTCCGGCTTCCGGGCCAATCGCAGTACCGAGACCGCCCTCATCGCAGCCACCGACGACATCCGAACCCTGCTCAACAACGGGGAAACAGCGGCCCTCATCCTCCTGGACCTCTCCGCGGCGTTCGACACGAACTGCCACCGCACCCTAGTGCAGCGCCTCAACAACATCGGAATCCAGGAGAAGGCACTGGACTGGATCATCTCATTCCTCGCCGGAAGAACACAGAGAGTCCGCCTCCCCCCGTTCAGATCAGAAGCCACCGAAGTCATCTGCGGCGTACCACAAGGATCATCACTCAGCCCCACACTGTTCAACATCTACATGAGCCCCCTCGCGGCCATCGCACGCCAACACAACCTCAACATCATCTCCTACGCCGATGACACCAAGCTGATCCTCTCCCTCACCAACGACCCTGCCACCGCCAGAACCAACCTACACGAAGGGATGAAAGACGTAGCCGAGTGGATGATGAACAGCCGCCTGAAACTGAACTCAGATAAGACGGAAGTCCTCATCCTGGGATCGTCGCCCTTCGCCTGGGACGACTCCTGGTGGCCCCCTGCCCTGGGCAGCGCACCCAAACCAACAGGCCACGCACGCAACCTGGGCTTCATCCTGGACCAGGCGCGGTTCGTCCATTGGGGCGTGGGGGCGTAGCCCCCCCTGCCAGACGCCGATCGCAGCTCCCTCATGACAATCATGTCAATGAATCAACATGACGTCAGACCGCCGGGCAGGCGTCATGTTGATTCATTGACATGATTGTACAGACGGCAACACAAGTACGCATGCGTGGGGACGGAGGGTGAATTTTTACACGTGCCCATGCATGCGCACTTGTGTTTTGGCGGCGTTGCGCATGCCCATCAGGAGCCCTAATGGGCGTGCTGCGGGCGAGAGGGTACCTGTGCCCCTGGCGCCAGGATTGGCGCTGTGAGCCTGTGATGTGTGCAGGACCGGCAGCAAGGTAAGAGTGTGTGTTTTTCGGTGTTCCAGTAAACTAGCTTGCACAAATGACTTGAGATAGTTCAGTGTGTTAAAGCATCTATTCCAGGTCACCCGTTTATTTCACAGCATGGGGTTTTGGAAATGTAAAAATTCTCAGAATTTCTTTTTTGATAGTTGCAACAACAGCCTTCAACAGATTTCATTTCATAAACATTTTCCAGAAGATGAGTTAACAACTGTCACCACAAATATAATGTACTCTTTGAACTAAGGTTATAAAATTTCAAAATGTTAACAAACGGTAGAGGCGGAATAGCATGATATATGCATTTATTATTGCATGCATGTTGGTGTATGTTTGTATGTGAATTTGTGTAGTACATACCTAGGGCTTACAGGATGGCAAATACATGGGCGGTAGAAGGTTTCCAGCATAAAAAGGTAGGGGTGATGTAATATGTAAACTGGCACATCCTTCAACATCGATCCTAAAGGCTTGTTAGAGTCCATAATTTATTTTTATATGGTCATAAAAATACATGAATGATGGATGGATGCAGGGTGGGTGCATTAATGTGAAGTAGTGTGGCTCACTGGTTAGAGGTGGCAGACCCGAGAGCAGAGGACGGCCCGGGACCAGGGTTCGATTCCCGGTGCGGCAGGTTTCTGGGCCAGGGTCAGCGGACTCTCGCCTCGCCTCGGTGCCCACTCTGATCAGCGATCACACTCGGCAACTCTGGGCATTAGCTTGCCTCATCTTCACTAACGGCCCCACCAGACCGCCGGGGATGCCTGGTCTCACCCTGGAGATACCCATTAAGGGACCATCTCTCAGGGAAGCCAGGAAGGGTTTCGCAGCGGTCGAAGCGCCTTGGGACCCTACGGGTAAGTAGTGCGCTATATAAATGCCAATACATTTACATACATTTACATTAATGATTGTTCGGTGGATGGGTGGCTGGCTGGGTGCATGGATGGATGCATGGATGATGGGTGGATGGATGCATGAATGATGGCTGCAGGATGGATGGGTGGGTGGGTGGATGGGTGGATGCATGAATGAATGATGTATGGATGCTGGATGGATGGGTGGATGCATGAATGATGTATGGATGGATGCATGGATGCATGCATGATGGGTGGATGCATGATGGATGGATGGGTGGATGCATGATGGATGGATGGGTGGATGCATGATGGATGCATGAATGATGGATGGATGCATGGATGCATGCATGATGGGTGGATGCATGATGGATGGATGGATGGGTGGATGGATGGGTGGGTGCATGAATGAATGATGTATGGATGCAGGATGGGTGGGTGGATGGGTGGATGCATGAATGATGTATGGATGCATGCATGATGGGTGGATACATGATGGATGGATGGGTGGATGCATGAATGAATGATGTATGGATGCAGGGTGGGTAGGTGGATGGATGGGTGGATGCATGAATGATGTATGGATGTATGGATGCATGCATGCATGATGGGTGGATGAATGGGTGGATGCATGAATGAATGATGTATGGATGCAGGGTGGGTGGGTGGATAGATGGGAGGATGCATGAATGATGTATGGATGGATGCAAGGTGGTTCGAGCTCGCTCGCTGCGCTCGATCGCTGCGGTGCAATATGCAAATTAGTTTACGCCCACCACTTTCAAATGTCACCAGCCGCCCCTGTCCTGGACTCCTCCATCTCCATGACCAGACAAGTCAAAGCCTCCTCGTCATGCTTCAACATCCTTCGCATGCTACATAAGATCTTCCGGTGGATCCCCACTGAAACCAGGAAGACGGTCACCCAGGCCCTCCTTACCAGCCGACTGGACTACGGCAACTCCCTCTACGCCGATACCACTGCAAAACTCCAGAAAAGACTCCAGCGCATTCAGAACGCCTCAGCACGACTCATCCTGGACATCCCCCGACACAGCCACGTCTCCGCACACCTGAGAAACCTGCTCTGGCTCCCCGTCAGCAAGAGAATCACGTTCCGACTCCTCACCCACGCACACAAAGCTCTCCACAACCAAGGCCCAAGATACCTCAACGACCGCCTGAACTTCTACACTCCCAACCGCAACTTTGATCGACCAGCCACGCCCTCGCCGCAGTCCCCCGCATCCAAAGAGCCACAACGGGAGGAAGATCCTTCTCCTACCTGGCCGCCAAGACATGGAACTCCCTCCCCACCCACCTCTGCCTGACCCAAGACCACCTCGCCTTCAGGAAGCAGCTCAAGACCTGGCTGTTCGAGCAGTAGCGAACCCCCCCTCCCCAAGCGCCTTGAGACCCTCCGGGTGAGTAGCGCGCTATACAAATGCTATGATTGATTGATTTAATTACAAAAATAATGAATAATACTATGAAAACGTGTTGCATAATTTATCTTTTCTTGTCGCATAATTTAGTAAACCCTTCTGCATAATTTGGTAATCTACTGCCACATAATTCCAGTGACCCTGATTATTATTCTGTGGGAAAGTGCGTAAAGGAGGTCCACAGCTGTTGAAACATTGCACCACCAAAGGAAAAGAAAACACTGGTTTTGAGGTGTATATGTGGGTTTGTTTGTCTAATCAAGGAGTGCTTAATTTCTGGTGGTGGTGCACACAATTGGGCTGGCTTGTTTTAGGTGTATAAGTTCTTCGTGGCAATTGCTGTATGTTGTGTGATCCTCAGCACATCCTGTGACCATCTCGATCTGCCCTTTGTGGTCACACTCTGGTGTCAAGAGTTGTTTTGGCTTATGCCTAGTTCACATGGTCCACATCCAGTTTCCTGGCGCGTCCGGCTTCCCTGGGCCCACCAGCTCAGCACATGATGCTGGCATCCCACAATCCTCTGAGGAGCTCGTCTTAAATCTTAGAAGCTGTGGTGTCATCTACACTTTGCCTAGTCCCTACATATCTTGAGTTTTTTTAGAAAAGCTATATTTTGCACCATTAATTTAACATACAGAAGCATGCAGACTCACTTTTGGTTGGCGGCTCAAACATTTGTTGTACGTTTTACAAGGAGTTCTGTGACGACAGCATATTTTAAAAGAAAGAGTCTCTTAAATTGTGCCCACCAGTCCTAAATTCTATCATTTGTGTCAAAAATCAAGCACCCCAAGTTTACCATTTTGATAATGACTTTCATGGGAGCGCCCTGGGGGAACGGCAAAGAACCACTGTTAAAAAATGTTTTTTTAGAGTTTTAAATAGCGCGAACTAGACCCGAGACATTGGGTATCAGAGCACTTTACATAAGCACTAGTTTCATAACCGATGGACACATTCATTTTTTGTTAGGCACAGGTAGATTAAGTGATCTGCCCAGAATCACAGGATGTTGAGGGTCGTTGCTGAAACTTGAACCCGGTTACACAGCTTCGAGGTCGACCACTCTAGCCATAAGGCCACATCCTCTCCATCTCAGTTACTTCTGCATGAATTGCTGAACAGTTGCTTTCAGGGCAGTCCAAGATGGAGTCTGCTCTCAACCTTCTGGATTTAGTGAAACTAGGAATTCGAGATAAATAGGAGTAGACATGGTTAAAAGGAGGAGACAGTAAAGAAAATAAATGTAATTTTGTTACAGTGAATTCAAATAAATTTGACAATTTCAAATAACAGACTAAAAGGAATAGACTGGCAAGCTCTCAATGTATACTTTAATTCACTGGGTCCTGGCCTTCAACTCACCTCTCCAGAGGTTTTAAATAGCCAAATTAGTAGCAAGGTTACCCAAATCCTGAGTGGGAGCTACAATCATGAGCGCTTGCAGTGACTTGGATAACAGCAAAGGTTCCAAAGACATTTAGGCATTAGGAGAATCCATAACACAATAAAACAAGAAAATCCTGGTCATGGGGTACAGACAATAATGGAAAAGGACTCGTCTTCCGCAACCTTCACTTCTTTCTCTGTCGGAGTTTGTTAATGAAGGTTCCAATCTGCATCCTCTCAACACTTCTCTCGTTTTGGACTCCTAAACGCCTTACACAGAAGAGGAATGGATCGGTGGTGTAACAAAACCTTAAGGGGTCCCTCTGCAAAGGACTGTGAGGGGCCATTTCTTAAGCAATCACCATACCAACCTCCTATTTCAAGCACTTCAACCTTGCACCTGCCCTAAAATATCAACAGGACTTTCCTTGATACGATTAGTGTCAGAATTGGGTTTCTGGTTGGCAGAGATATGCACCCTGTCAAAGCAGAAACCACAATCCTAGTGAGTCAGTATCACACTTTAAATTAACCTGTGCTCACCCTCTGGTAGCTTGGCACAGAGCAGTCAGGCTTAACGTAAGAGGCAATGTGTAAAGTATTTGTGCAACACTTCAAACAGTAACACAGTGACACCAATTTAGAAGGATAGTCTATATTCTTATGAGCAAAACAAGACCACAACAACACAAATCCAATAAGTAGAAGTCAAGATATGAATTTTCACAGAATAAATGTTTTGAAGTGCTTAGAAACAGGTAGCCCCAACCAAGGCTGTCTAGTCGCGCTTGACAAGGTCGAATCCAAAGTTCAGGCTGACTGCAATGTAGCGCAAGTTGGATACAGGGACCAGCTTCAGCCTGCTGAACAGCACCTTGAATGTGTCGAAGGCGATGGGGGGAGCAAAGGAGGTGATGCATAGATTTCAAGCAGCACACCGTTGAAGATGTGTTGAGAGTCAAGATATCCCATCATTAAGATCATATTTCCCGTAGCCTTGAAACTGAAACTGCCAACATCATGGCGAATCCACCCTGTTTTTCACGTCTCCCTTCTGTGCCCTTGACCACTGTATACGCGACTGTCTAGCAGTCCAGAGCCTGTCGAGGTGGATGGGGAAGTGAAGTCTGAACTAAGGAACATACTGTATTTCAAGAGGATGAGGGGGAGGGTTTACTACCTCATTGATTGCAAAGGTTTTGCTCCCAAAGAGCGTACCTGGGAACCTGTGCACAACCTACATTATCCCCACCTCTTTCAACGTTTCCATGAACTTCACCTTTCAAAACCAGGTTGACTGCGGGGAAGGCGGTCATTGCAGAGGGGTACCGTTGTGATCCCCTGTGGCGCAGTATGTATGCGGGTAGGAATGGTGTGAAAGTGACTACAGGGTCCAGCATGCAACAGTGCCACAGCAGTATCTTATCTGGGGGTTTGAGACTGCCTACATAAGCCTAACCCCCGGAGAGCTTCTGTTGTGATCGTATCTAGGACTCTAATTAAATAATCCCGATTTATGCCCTTATGTGGTTATAACAAATCATACCCTTATAAAGGCATAAGAATCAAATCCATATTTAGTAATAGCCAATGCAAACCAAATACGGCAAGGCTACTTCCTTAGACTCCTAGAAAGTACAACGAGTTCTTTCAACAAACCAAACCTCCAGCAACCTGGGAATTCCCCATGCTTTTGTTTTGATTTGTCATAGAACTCCTGCGAGCACTGAAAGAACGGCCAGTTCTTAGTGACATCTTTTATTGACGTCTTATGTCCAACCTTACGTCAAACACGGCACCTTCCAGGTATCAATATACCAGTGTTTGCCTTAAGCAACACACGGTGGTGTGAAGCAGAGAGGCTATCTACTTATCCGAAGTCAGCTGTTGCGAGTGCCGAAGGAAGCCGTCCCTCCCATTTGACGCACTGAGAAAGACGCTGTCTTTTTCTCCTGCCGAGAAAATCCAGCTCCAGTGTTTCCAGTCACCCTTGCGGGTTACTGGGAGCTCGAGTCCTGAGAGCGAGATACAAGACCTCCTTCATTCTAAAACCAAGGTACGGAGCTGATTAGATCCTTAGAGAATTCTTGAGTCAGATTCTTGGCAAAACTAACTTAACTTAAAAACTCCTTTACTCCTTCCCACGTACTAGGCTTAGGTTAGGTACATCGGGGTAGGCGTATTTAGAAGCACCAGTTGAGTACGTTTAGTCAAACTTTTATCATTGTATGTAACTGTATATATTTTATACCTTTTAAGTATCATATGGCTTAGAAACCATATCAAAGCTTTTACAGTATTATTTCACAATACTCCTTTTACTATACGCACTTTACTTTACAACAAGTATTGCAATTGTGGCAATTCATTTCTCTTGCATGAGAAAGAAGACTGCTCAATAAATAACACCTTTTATTGAAAACGCCCGTCTCTCTATTTCTCTGCACTCTGGTGAAACTAAGTATGCACGATTGACTGAGTGAAAAAGCTATCTATTGTTTTCACACAACTCTGGGGGAGCAAAGTTGTCATGTTTATGCGGTTGTCAGAAGATGAAACCCTTCTTGTCTAATCAGGGAAGTTCACTCCTCCCTGTTCATTCGAGAAAGTTTCTAGTGACCTCTGAGCTAGCTGGCAAACCTAAATTAAGTCTAACATATTCAATAGAGACCTAGTCGACCTCAGTCCTACGTCTGTCCCTGAAACCTGTAGTTTTTCAGTGAATTTTAAGGTTTTTTAAATGGCAATTTCTAACTATAACATCCCTTAAACCTATGTTTTTTTCAGTGAATTTCTAAGGTTTTTTAAATGCTAATTACTAACTATAACGTCCATGAAACCTATGTTTTTTTCAGTGTATTTCTTATGTATATATAACTTACAGGCGGTCCCCAGTAGGTAGTTATAGTTAGAACCTAGTTGCCATAGGAAAAGCATTTTTTGATTTGCTAATAACTTTGGCATCGTTTGACGAATCTTTGCGAAATTCTCCCAAAACAATAGTCTATCCAGGTCAGCTCCTATCCAGAAAGTTTGGGGGTGATTCGTCAAGCGGGGGCTGAGAAAAAAGAGGGGTCCCAAAAAAAAAACGTGTTTTCCCCATGTTAATTCCCATAGGAAACTTTAGGCAAGGCTGAACTGCTGAACGGAATTACCCCGAATTTGGCAAAAAAGTAGTGCTTGATTCAGAAATCAACCTTTTTTAAATGGTGTAAATCCGTTCAGTAGTTGTTCAGAAATTAAAAAAATGAAAGCTTTGGTATCTATGGCCGCGGTGCAGTCACAAGCCCCCCCCCCCCCCCCCCCCCCCCCGGCCACAAGCTTTATTTTAAATGGCTGTCAACACTCAAAACCAGGAAGTGTTGGCAGCCATCTTGTGACTCGGTTGAACCGAGTCACAAGAAAACAGTGAAACAAAGATATAAAACAAGATAAGGGAGCAGGGTAGAAACACCCTGACCCTCAAGGCCTGCTCAGGGGGTCCCAAAAGGAACCCCAAGGCCAAAAAAAGCATTTAGTTTTTTTTAAATTCAGCGTAATTCGCGCTGGGGTCGACTCCTGCAGTGTCCTGGGGTGCCCACCCCTGGAACACTGCTGTTTGCTATGGCAGGGCGGGAGCCGTGAGGCTCCCCTCCTGTCATAGCAAACTCTGGTTTGGATTTTGTATCCGAGAACAGGTTTCCTGCTCTGACTAACAAAATCCAAACCATATTGCTTTCGACAAGGGGAGCTGCATGTTAGCAGCTCCCCTTGTGGAAAAGCAATGCTGGCTCTCTCAGGAGGCGGGGAACCGGCGGGACCGCGGGGGAATTGGGGTCCCCCATGGTCCCAAACAGATAGGTCGAGCCCCGGGGGGATGGGTTCCCTGGGGCCAGATGTGGCCCCTCTCCCCTAAAAAAAAAAGGAAATGCAGGCCGACCCCAGGGTCATAATTGGCCTGAGGAGGGGGGCCACGCGGCCCACCTCCAAAAAATAATTTTTAAAAAGGATTGCTACGCCCCGGGGGATAAGGTCCCCGGGCCAGAAGTGGCCTGGGATGGGGGCCACGCGACCCCCCTCCCAAAAAAAATATTTGGCCCATGCTGCTAACATACAGCGCCCCTTGTGGAAAAGCAACGCCGGCTCCCACGGGGGAATTGGGGTCCCCCATGGTCCCAAACAGATAGGTCGAGCCCCGGGGGATGGGGTCCCTGGGGCCAAATGTGGCCCCTCCTAAAAAAAAAGGAAAAACAGGCTGACCCCGGGGCCATAATTGACCTGAGGAGGGGGGCCGCGCAGTCCCCCTCCCCAAAACAATATTTGACCCATGTGGCCCACTTCCCGTTCAGATTTTTTTTTTTTAAAAGGGCCCAGGCCCTGGGGGATGGGGTCCAACCCCCCCCATGCTGCTCTGGGGACCGTCACTCCCCAGAGCATTTATCTAAATTGGCAGGGGGCCTCATGGGCACCCCGAACCCCAGAGACTGCCACCTCCAAGAGGCTTAAAAAAGTAATTAGTGTGGGTGGCTCAAGCCCCCTCACACTGCCCCGTGGACCACCACTTCCCCGGGGCACTTAATATTGAAATATGGGGGTCTGTAGCAGACCCCCGGCCCCGGGGACCACCACCTCTCCGGGGCTTTACAAATGTTGGGAGGGGGGCTGCACTGCCCCCCTCCTGAAGCCCTCGATGGCCCTGGAGACCGCCACCCCCCAGGGCCGGCTCCTGCAGTGTCCTGGGGTGCCCACCCCAGGGACACTGCTGTTTGCTATGACAGGGCGGGAGCTGTGTGGCTCCCGCTCTGTCATGGCATGCTCTGGTTTGGATTTTGTAAGCGAGAGTAGGTTTCCTGCTCTTGCTTACAAAATCCAACCCATATTGCTTTTTGACAAGGGGAGCTGCATGCTAGCACCTCCCCTTGTGGAAAAGCAATGCCGGGTCCCGCAGGAGGCCGGGAGCCGGTGGGACCGTGGGGGAATTGGGGACCCCTACGGTCCCCAACAGAAAGGGCCAGCCCCAGGGGGATGGGGTCCCCGGGGGCAGAAGTTGCCCTCCTCCCCTAAAACAAAAACAGGAAATGTAGGCCGACCCTGGGGCCCGAGGAGGGGGGCACGCGGCCCCCTCCAGAAAATAAATTTAAAAAAGGATGGCTAGGCCCCGGGGGATAAGGTCCCCAGGGCCAGAAGTGACACTGGAGGGGGGCCACATGCCCCCCCCACCCAAAAAATAATATGGCCCACGCGGACCCCTTCCCATTCAGATTTTTTTTTTCAAAGGAATCAGGCCGTGGGGCATGGTGTCCCCAGGGCCCATAAAAAGCAAAAAGAAGGGGGGCCACACAGCCCCCCTTCTAAAAAAAAGAAATGAAAAAAAGACCAGCATTGTGACGGAGGCCCCGCCCCCTCCCAGCAACACTTTGCTAACGAGCCCTGTGGCAGTTTTTAAGTTGGGGGATTAATTCCCCTTCAATACTGTGGGTCTCTGGGGGCCAACTAACCCACCAGGTACCTCCAGTAGGCGCCCCAGGGCTGCGTTGCAGAGAGGTGGTCTGAGGCCATGCCCGTTTTTACACCTCTCTGCTGCACAGCCCTGTGGCGCATACTGGAGGTACCTGGGGGCTAGTTGGCCCCCAGGGAGCCTGAGGATTCAAGGGGACTTAATTCCCCAACTTCAAACACGCCATGAGGTGCGTTTGCACACTTGTCACATCAGGTCCCAACCCCTCTGGCACATTGAATCCTGAATCCTGAGGGTCCTTGGGGTCCAACTAGCCCACCAGGTACCTCCAGTAAGCGTCACAGAGCCGCGTTGCAGAGAAGTGTAAAAAGGGGTGTGCCCTCTGACCACCTCTCTGCAAAACAGCTCTGTGTCTCTTACTGGAGGTACCTGGTTAGGTAGTTGGCCCACAGGGACCCTCAGGATTCAAGGGGACTTAATCCCCCAATTTACAACGTGCTAGGGGATGCGTTTGCGCAATGGTGCAGGGAGAGTGCGGGCCTGATATAAGTAGTTAGCAATCATGCGGTGTGGGACTTACTGGTAGTAATAAAAGGGGTTGTTGGCCCCCAAGGTTGACATTGGTGGCTAACTACTCCTCCTTTTACCTCCAGTTAATCCCACACAGTTGGATTGCTAAGAGGTATTTCAAAGGCCACGCTCACCTTTCTCCACCGCTCTGGAAACGCAACTGGTATGTTATAGTTAGAAATTAGCATGTAAAAAACTTTGGAAATTCACTGAAAAAACCATAGGTTTCAGGCACGTTATAGTTAGAAACTAGCATTTAAAAAACCTTAGAAATTCACTGAAAAAAACATAGGTTTCAGGCACGTTATAGTTAGTTAGACATTTCACTCGTACAAAACCAAAGAAATTCAGCCGTTATAGTTAGTTCAGCTAACTATAACTCGCGCCCCCGCAATGCATTGCTGATGACGTCACATATTATATCATTCATGACATGGTCAGTGACTTTAGGGGGGCCTACTGCTGTTGCTGGGCTCCAGGAGGGACCGCCACTAGGGACTGCCTCCCTGCTGGAGGGCCCTGTGAGCTGGCCTTGCTGGGCCCAGCCCATTGCACCCCCCCCTTCATCCTAAAGGGCTTACTCTGGACTAAGCGCCTAGACAGCGCTGTATCTTTTTTTTATTATAACTTCTGAGTGCTGGTTATTTTTTCGTTAAAGGAGCGCTGGTGGCCTGCAGCTACACTGCCGCTGTATTTTGCAGGAGCCCTCCCTGCATTTTAGCAGCCTTTGGTGCTCGTTTGGTGCCCACCCCGCACTTTTGCATAATTTGCAGTGGGTGCCCACTCCACTGCTCGTGTGTTTCTATGGGTGCCCAACCTGCATTGCCGCATCAGGTGGAAGTTGCCGGGCCGCTGCCAGCGCGACCCAGGAGTAAAGCGACTTTGCCTGGTTGTGGGCGGAGTTACGGCCGGTAGTGGACTCTGAGCTCCCCGGTGTGAGGGAGAGCCCCATCTTGGAGTGAGGCGGAGGGGGCCTGAGACACATTGTCGGTGCCTGGCCCCGCCGCATGACAGACCTGCGCAGTCCACAACTAAGAAAGGAGACCGCGGGTTGCGGAGTCCTGTGACCAGCACCGGAGAAAGAGAAGGCAGAAGGAGGACCGGAGCCTACCAAGCCTCCCAAGGCGACCCGGCGAGGAGGGAGTCGGCTTCTTCAGACGAGGCCCCCAAGAGCTAGGGAGAGCCCCGTGGTGCCAGCTGAGGAGCCGAGAAGTGCGGCAGTTACTGGCAGGGCTCCTGTTTTGGAGGGAGGAGTCCCGCGTGCCACCTGATCACCTGGAGCCTCGCAGCTCCACGGAGAAGTCGCAGACGTCCCCGGACAATCCCAGTGAGTGGGGGCAGCTGCATTACAGGCATTGGGAGTAGCACCAGAAGCGCCCATGGTTGGTGGTTTTCACAGCTGCCCCGTTTTGTCAGTGGGCAGCTGCAACGTGGGGCCGCAGTAATTTAGAAATCCCGGAGTCGGACTTGGGGTCTTTTCCGTTTAGAAGTCCCAGAGTGGGACTTGGGGCCATTTCAGTTTGGGAGCCCCAGCGGGGATCCCCAGGCACTGTGGTGCCGATCCAAATTCTCCAGCTGCCCCGCAAGAGAGAGCGAGCAGCTGCAATGGGGGGATAGTTATCATTTTCAAGTTGCGAATCCCAGAGAGGGGCTCAGGGGGCACCTTGGTGCCCGTGCTCATTTTCACAGCTGCCCAGCAATTAGTGAGCAGCTGCCACGTTTAGGATGTGAAATTGGGCACTCTTACTTCGCTGAAGGTGCAGCCAGCCCTGACTTTTGTGGGACATAGGGCCTTTGAGCCCCTGAGAGAGGCCAGTTGGCCTGGGGCCAGTTTCCATGTGTTGTGCCCCCAATTGGGGCACACTGCGCTCATGCTAATTATTGCCTAAGGTAGTTAGGCTTGCAATGCCCATGGCATCTTGCGATTTCATTCCTACTGTGGTTTCTGATTATGAGAATAAAATCTTCAAACCCTATCTACTCAAGCGAAACCCTGAAACACTCATAGCCGACCTCTACCACGACCCCTCCAAAGGCAATACTGAAATATGACCTTATTTTCTGCAACACCCACCAAGCCAAATGGAGAAATAACCTAGCTAACTATCTGCGAGTTACCAAAACCACCAACATCCCCCACGGCCAAAGACTAAGTATATCCAAGTCTCCCCGATTCCCAATTAACGCCACCATAACTCTATACAGAAATGGTGAAATGGCAAAGTCATGGTCCAAGCCAACGACTTCAACGACACCAATTTGAACTCACCATCCCCAAGCTGCGAAACTCTATCCTGACCCCAGAAAGACCGGACTCTAATCCTATCCCAAGTCCCCAACTACCCAACTCCGTAGACTCACCCCCCTAGGCCAGATTGCCCTCTACCCCCCACTCCCATCCTCCAACCACACCTTCCACCCCAAAATACTGGAAATACTGCCTAGTGCCAGTTGGTACAGTGTACATTGTGTGATTATGATCTAATGTGTTTATGACAATACAAAGGCTATTTTGATATAACATTGTGTGGAGTTACTTTTGTGGTGTGCCTAGTGTGTTGCGGGTGGGTGCGTGCGCAAACGCTTTACACATTGCCTCTGTGGTAAACCTGACTGCTCATGTCAAGCTACCAAGGGGGTGAGCAGGGGTTATCTTTAGCGTGTAACTCCCTTGCCGTGACTAGAGTGGTGGTGTCTGCCTGGCTTTGGCACAAGCCTTAGCGAACCAGAGACCCCATTTCTAACAATTATCATCGTTCGGTGCATCTGGCACTTGGATCCATGGGGCATTGCTGCGTACACATATGTTGTGCAACACACAGCGTGCAACGATCATCTTGCACACAATGCCTGGGCTATACAGAAGCCTTCCACCTGTGATGTCCAGGCACCTGAAATGTGACTTCAACACACCAAATGTGCGTTCCTCGATGCCCCTGGAGCGTTTGTGGGCTGAATTGTAGTCCCTCTGGGCCTGTGTGTTCGGAGCTCGGATGGGTGTCATCATCCAAGGGCAGAGTGCATATCCTTGATCACCTGTGACAGTGCAGAGAGACATGAGTCAACACTCCGTAATTCATAATGTTTTGGCAGACTCACCGGTTCATTTGTGTGTGATATATGTTACTTAGTGATTTCTGTATGACAAGTACTGCTTGTTGCAAATAAGTAGCATAACTGTGTATTATATAGCCTCACTGCTGCTCCTCCCTCCCAATGATCTCATTCACCAGTGTGCGCAGAGCGGTTGCATCACTTGTACCCCTACGGCACACTATTGTCATGCCTGTCTGCGCTTGTCCACAAGCCTGACAATGACACAGTGATGTTGTGCACTGAAGCTGGTCGGCCATGTGTGTGTTGGCCTTCGGTAGGACAGGGCAGACATAGATGTAGAGTACATGCCTGCCGCAAGGAGAATATTTGCCACTTACCGGATACGCTGAACCCTTTGTTTCGCCGCATTACTTTCCCTTGCCGGGATTTTGGCTGACGTCACCACACTTTGCTGCCCAGCTGCCGTTCCCCTCCGCCGCTGGCACCGCTGGTCACCAGGCGCTGCCGCAGAGTGGAGGGAACTGTGGACTACACTACCCAGGAGGTTTCAGCTGGGACACGCCTCCAAACGCGACGGGAGGCGCTTGAAAAAGGCGTCACACCTGCTGGCAAGTGGGTTGCCAGCCGCAAGGAGAATATTTGCCACTTACCGGATACGCTGAACCCTTTGTTTCGCCGCATTACTTTCCCTTGCCGGGATTTTGACTGACGCCACCACACTTTGATGCCCAGCTGCCGTTCCCCTCCGCCGCTAGCGCCGCTGGTCACCAGGCGCTGCCGCAGAGTGGGGGGAACTGTGGACTACACTACCCAGGAGGCTTCAGCTGGGACACGCCTCCAAACGCGACGGGAGGCGCTTGAAAAAGGCGCCACATCTCCCGCCTGAGGTGAGTCTTCCACAACTCTTCTCACCAGCATTATTCCTTAACTCTGAAATGGCTGCTGATATTCCTATACTCTAGAAACCATCAGTTTAAACTTCTTTCCCATCTCCGTGCTATTGTGTCGACTTTCTTCAAATCTTCCCCAAGACTCTGGAAAGAATTGCTGTAAACAAATTCACCACAAACGTTACTGTTTACAGCCTCTAGAGTTGTGTAAAGAGCACAGCAGCAACACCTTTCCTCTTTCTTTATCCTAAATTATCCTACTTGTATCGTTAATACCATGGACCACAATATTCCCTTACTCGCCACTACAACCTAACCCTCTGCAGCCGGGCCATGAAATATGCTATCCACCAGCCCTTGTACAGAACTTCATCAAGACTGTCTTATCCCAATCCTCTCTGTGTTTTCAATAATGTGGACTCCAACACGTTTGGCATCTCTGGCTTTATACTATTGTGGCCCTCCTCTGGTCCACACAAACCAGTCCTGCATGGTGCTCTGTTACCTCTGTCAATGTCCGCCTGGCAGGGGTCTCCAAGGGTGCCGTTCTTGTACCCTCCTCTTCTCATTGCAACGCGATGCCCATAGACTCTGGAATAAACGTACTCCTGAATCGTTCCGTGAAGTTTTCCACCCAAAGCCATCAAATGATAATCCTCAGGTCTCTGAAGGGCTGAACTCCTTCAACGCAACCGTCCCCTTCAAAAATCACGTTTCCACACACCTCCGATCCTCAGGCCCGTGGTTCACGTCAGAACTAAAACTAGAAAAAACGAAGTGCAAGAACCTAGAGAGGCGTTGGTGCAGGAGGAAAGAGCGTCAAGACAAGGATTAGTAGAAACTAGCACTGTCTTGCTACCACCATAATATCAAATCCGCTAGGCGGAACTTTATCATCAACCAAATCGAACTAGCTGACAATACCCCCAAAGTCCTGTTTAATATAGTACATGATTGTATCTCCCCACAAGCGTGCATTCAGTCCCCCTCGGAACCTCTGTGACTCATTGGCCAATTTTTTCCAGGAGAAAAATTCCCACATTTACTCAAAATTCCTTACTGCTCCCTTGCAGGACACAGAGATCAGCATCCCTAAAAAGAGCGGCCAAAAGCAACCCTCCATGCATCAGACAATTTTCAGCCTATCACTTTAAAGGAAATACATAGTTCCCTGGTGTCAGCTAAGTCTGGGTCCCCCCGCGATCTCTGCCCTCCAAACATAATGTCCCTGCTAGCTACGTGCTGCGCTCCAGTGATCCAAGAGATCTTTAATTGCTTCATTGAAACAGGCATCCTTCCGCCAGAGCGGAAGGCAGCATGCGTGCGCCCCATATTAAAGAAAATAACGTTGGACCAAAAATCTCTCAGCAATAATCGCCCAAAATCCTTGATACCTCTACCGGCCAGAAGCTTGAACGCCTGATAAAGAAACAGCTGGGATCCTATCTTGAACTCAATCATATCCTCGATCCCTCACAATCTGGCTTTCGCCCAGGGTGCAGCACAGAGACAGCGCTTCTGGCTGTGACCGATTCATGTAGACTAGGGGTGGATGCAGTGAGGCTGGTACTATTAGACCACTCTTCAGCCTTTGACACCATCTCCCATACTAGGCTTTTGGAAAGACGGCAAGCAATCAGTATACAGGGTCTGGAACTCAAGTGGCTTCAGCATTTCCTGACAGACAGGCAGACAGCAAACTGTCACTCTGGGCCCATACTCATCACGTGAAATGACCTCAGACAAGGGTGTTCCGAAGGGTCATGTCTGAGCCCCACCTTGTTCAATATCTATATATCGCCATTGGTGAAGATTGCAGAGCACTTGGCTCTGAGATGATATTATATGCCAATGACACCCAGCTATTGTTTACTCTAGGTCAAGACCTGATAACATAAAAAAAAAATGTCATCAGGCATGTTAGCAATCTCCAGGTGGATGACCAAGAACTGTCTCCAGCTGAATGCAGAAAAGACTGAGATGATGCTGCTTGGCAAAGCCCCCTCCATTTGGCCGGATGAGTGGTGGCCTCACCAATTGGATGCCACTCCCGTGCCCAAACAAACAGTAAGGAACTTGGGGATAAAACTGGACCAAGCATTACCGATGAAAAAGCAGATAGCTGCAGCTACGAGCTCATGCTACTACAATCTGCGCCTTTTGCGCAGAATTTTCCCCCTCCTCCCTACCACGGCCCGTAGAACATTGGTCCAGGCCATGGTGATGAGCAGACTGGACTATGGAAATGCTCTTCAGACAGAGGCCAGCGAATCACTGCTCTCCAAGATCCAGGGGGTGCAAAACACTGCGGCCAGGCTGATTTTGAACCGCCCTTCTGGGACTTCCTCAGCTCCCTTGCTGAAGGAATTACACTGGCTGCCAGTAAAGAAGCGCACCGACTTTAAGATCTGTTGCCTTACGTACAACGCGTTAAAAGGCAACGGGTCATTATATCTCTGGAAAAAGAACAGCTTATTCCCCTAGTCGCAATCTTAGATCCGGCGACAAAGCCTTACTGTACGTCCCCCGGATCCACCAAACGCGCACCAGGAAAAGGCCTTTTCCTTATTTGCCCCAAGGTACTGGAACAATCTTGTAAATTTAGGAAACTACTCAAAGCCTACCTATTCTGAACCATCAGGTAGGTTTCCTACTCTGATCTGCATCAGCGCCGAGATGCCCTCGGGTGAGTTGTTCGCTCTATAGTAAATAGTTTTAACATAACATAGCATTGCAGACTATGCTTCCAGGACTTATCATCACTTCATTTGGCTTCTATCTCCCATGTTCTGATGGATGACACTTCATGTTTCTCGTTCCCCTAACTCCCCCTGTTCCTTCAGATGGCTTTCCAACAGCAGAAGGCTCTGAGCTGTGGCCAAAACTGATTATTTAACTCGTCTTCTTACAGAAAGGAACAGTAAAATTGTTATAATAGTCCCTCCACTATGGGAGAAGATTCCAATTCTGGAGGAAGCATTATATGTTTCCTTGCTCTGCTCCAGGGCTGCGTCCTCCTGTAGCACAGTGCAATGTGCACTGCCAGGAATTCTTTACAGCTTCTTAAGTAATCGCCTGGATCTCCTCTCTTAGAGATCTTGCAACACTGCCTGCCTCTATCTACTAAATACACACACGACTTCCCCCTCCCCATGCATCCACCCACAACCATGATCCATCCACTACTCAGCAACAAGTTCAACCACTACTACACTCAGCAGCGGGACTTGCTCTTTTCAAAAAAGTTGTTCACCTGAAACCATAACATGAGACTGGGAGGGGCGGAGGATTACAGGTCCCAGATCTGGAATTATAGCAGGCAGAACACTGGAAGATAACTGAGAGAAAATATTACTGAGGGGTACCTATGAGAGGGAGATGCTGCCAGCAGTGTTGATGAGGGGACGAGAAATGCCATTTGTGATGCAACAGTCAGAAAGATGTGGTATAAAGCAATAATGAAGGTGCTTAAACACACCCCCCACCCCCCCATGCACCAATGCCCTGACCTTGTAGGACATAGCTCCTTTCACAGTCATGGTCAAGATCATGGCTGTGAAAAAATGGGAAAGAGGGGGATGCAGAGCACTTGCTGATTTATTCTTAAAGACAACACATTTATCATATTTGAGGACGAGCAGGAGACGTGCCCGCTCCAGTTCCTTCTGGTTGCAAAGTTAGCACTTTAAATGTATGCAATATAATTACATCCACGCGACATATCTTACTCTGCTTCAAATACGCAAGATGTGCCCCCCCCCCCCCCCTCGCCGGCCTCAGCAGTTTGTGGAAGATGTGAGCCGCCCAACACAGACTTCCTACGCATGAAATGGCAGATCCAGGGGCTCTACACATTTTGCCAGGAGGTGGCACTTGTAATTGGTCAGCACATACCAGGGTGGACCACACCTACAATATGGAGCTACATTCTCAATATCCTACCAAAGAGAAAAAAGCAAAAGCATATGAAGGCCAAATTCTTCAAATGAACTGCGCTACAGTCAAGGAGACGCATAGCCATACACTGGGCTAACCCTAGGGCACCTACAGCTAACGCCTGAAGGGCGCACATGATATAGTGGACAATGGCAGATGAGACACACATGCACATAGTGCGACGTGATGACAATTTGAAACATGGGGCAGTATGATACAGGCAATTTAGACCCATCGGAGACCAGACCCTCTTGAACCGCTCCACGACACTCAAGGGACCTAGAGTAAAACCTAGAATCATACATGGCCGAACTCAAGCACAATGAAGTGTGGTGTTGCGCTCTAGTCTACGGCGGACAGCGCGATGACGCGCTGCGCAGTAGCTAGAGCATGAGACGCACGCATGCACAGAGCGAGGCTGAGGAAAGCGCGCGAGGAGATTAACGGCAGAAGCGACCGGAGCCAGATAGAGTTAGACGCTCGGCGCTCTATGGAAGAGTTAAGTTGTTAAACAGTGAATAAATTAAGGAGCAAACCTACCCATGCTTCCTGTGCTTTGTGGGGACTAGATACAACATTACAGTGGCGACGAGGACTGGGAGCACCCCACTGTCTCCACTCAGCAGCACTGGGAAACGGCGACCAGGACACCGGAAACCAGGGGCAGGTCAGAGACGACCTGGTCAATACAGCGGTGCTCTTTTCCATAGAGCGTGGCAGCAGCGGAAATCCAGGACAGCTGGCAGACGCGTGGCACCAGACCACAGGCAACGAACAAAAGCTAAGTGATACAGATAAAGGTCAGTGCAGACCCAAAGCGCTGAGGGGCCCTAAGTTAGGATCCTGGCAGGAAGAGGGGACACTCAGAAGGAGGGAGAGGGACCGCCTCCCTCCAGCCCCACACAGGGAGCTACCAACAGCGCACCGGGCAGTCCCAGAGGCAGAGGAGACGTCTCAAGTGGGGAAGGATCCCCTAGTGCGCCAGGCAGCCCGGGGAGCCAATCAGGGGGTCCCAGGATAGAGCCCAGAATGGCCAACCAGGCGACTTCACTGACAGCCCCCGTTCCCTTCCTGCCCAGACCAGGTGAACCCCTGATGAAGTGGGAAGACTGGAGGGAGTACTTCAAGAACTACGTGGAAGCCTTAGAGGACGAGAACGGTGAACCATTCCCCAGTGCCCGGAAGAAAAGGCTACTACTGCACAACCTAGGCCCAGAGGGCGTGCGTGTGTTTGCGAACATTGTACCTAAAGAACGGCCCGACACAGACGTGGATGTTTTCAAGAACGCTCTGGAAGATCTTGACAACCACTACCGACCAGCAGTGTGTGTATCCATCGACCAGTACAACTTCCAGCAAAGGAAACAGGAGGTAGGAGAGTCGATAGATGACTACGTTGCAGCCCTGCGACACCTTGCGATCACATGCAAATACGGACAGCTTCAGGACGAGTACATCAAGGATCAGATAGTCATGCACACAACAAACAAGTCGGTCCAGGACAAACTATGGCACAAGGAGAAGCGTCGCTCAAAGACGTCATAGCTATGGTGAAAAAGGCGGAGTTATCCAAGCGCTGTGCAGACGCAGCCAAAAGAGAAAACGCGCAGAAGCAGATGGTCAACAAAATCGATGAGACTCCTGCGGCATACAAGCAAAAGGGGTCCACCAGTGTACGGAAGCAAGAGTCGAGGTGGACAGAGAAGCAAACTGGACCAGGAAGACAACCCACGGACTACAAATTCTCATGCTACAGGTGTGGAAGCACGGCCCACTCGGCCCAGGACAAGCGGTGCCCGGCGTTTCGCGCCAGATGCGCTTTCTGTGGCCTGGTCGGCCATTTTGAAAAAGTGTGCCGCAAGAAGGGGAAGAAGGCCATGGTGAAGTGCATCGAGCCCACACCGTCGGAGGACTTGACGGAAGAGAACCTGGAGGATGATGACATGGTTTTGTGTGTGGACGATCAAGTGCTGGATGTGACAGGCAAGCGCTCAGACAAACCGCGCACGGACATGTTCATCGGGGGTGTAAAGGTGCACATAGCAATCGACTCAGGATCCCCGTGGACTATAGTGCAGCGATCCGTGTGGGAAGAAGACTTTGTACCCACCTTGGGGCCGATGCTACACCCGCCTGATATCCGTCCTATGTCATACACCAACAACGCAATCCCCATAGTAGGATTCCGCGCACTGAAGTTCAAATTCAGAGGTAGATCAGCCACCTGCAAGCTATACGTGGCAGAGAGGGGGCCCTCTGTGCTTGGCTGGAGAGATGCTGGCGACCTGGGAATTAAGTTAGATCCTGGTGGCAAAGAGCAGATCCTACTAACAGAAGATAGTCAATCACCCCAACGAGATGAACTAAAGCAAGCCTACCCCAAAGTCTTCGGAGGCACAGTAGGAAAATTAGAAAAATTCGTACATAAGATACTACTCAAGGAAGGTGCCCGCCCGGTGTCTCACAAGGTCAGGAATATCCCCATCGCCATTAAAGAAGCAGTACAGCTGGAACTCCAAAGGTTAGAGCAACAGGGGATCATCGAGCCGATTGACAGTTCCGAATGGTTGGCCCCCTTGGTCGTGGCCAGGAAACCCAATGGAAATGTCCGTTTATGTGTGGACCTCCGTGAACTCAACAAGTGCCTAATAGTGGAGAAGTTTCCCCTATCAAGGATTGAGGAAATGTTGGCGAGAACGAAAGGAGTGTCATGGTTTTCCACTATCGACCTCACATCGGCGTATCACCAGATCGACCTGCACCCAACGAGCAGAAAATACACCTCGTTCATCACACCTTTCGGGTGCTATCAGTTTCGCCGCATGCCCTTTGGACTGGCCTCTGCGGCCGCTGTGTTCCAAAAACTGATGCATAGTCTGTTTAAAGATCTACCGGGAGTCCAATATTTCCAGGACGACATCCTGATAATGGGAACTAACCAGGAAGACCACGATAGTAAACTGACTAAAGTGCTCACAGTACTGCAAGAAAAGGGTCTCACGGCAGAGTGGAGTAAATGGAAGTCAGGCATGTCATCAGTCACATACCTGGGACACGAGATCGGGAGTCAAGGCATATCACCCAAACGACAGAATGTGAGAGCCATCAATGATGCCAGGGCCCCAAACAACAAGGAGGAAGTTCGGTCATTCCTCGGGATGGCCGAATACTACAGCAAATTTGTAAGACACTTTGCCACTAAGACTCATAAACTTCGCCAGCTCATCAGGGACAAATCAATGTTCGAGTGGGATGCAGAAGCACAAGGCGAGTTCGATGGACTGAAGAAAGACATCAGCGAGGCAGTACCCTTACATGGCTATGACCCCACAGGCAGCACCATATTGACAACGGACGCCAGTGACAAAGGATTAGGGGCGGTACTCGCTCAAGAAAGGGAGACTGGCACAGTAGAGACTATCAGCTTTGCATCTCGAGGTCTATCCCCCACCGAACAGAAATATAGCGTCATCGAAAAAGAAATGCTGGTGGTTACATGGGCCATGGGAAAGTTTAGGCAATTTATCTGGGGCACCCGGTTCAAACTACAAACCGACCACAAACCATTGGTCAAGGTCCTGACATCGTGCGGCCACGACACGGCCACACCACGCATTGCCAAGATGACGCTTAAGCTGTTGGACTACACGTATGATGTAGAGTACCTGCCAGGGACACAGAATAGGGTAGCAGACTACCTAAGCAGAGCCTCCGCCATGGAAGACGCACCTGTGACCCCACCGGACACGGACAAGATGGTAGCGGACATGGTCGACATGGAGACGACGATAAGCAAACAGGAATGGGCCGAGGCGTATGAGAATGACCGTGAGATAGTGGAAGTCAAACAATATCTCACCTCCGGGTGGCCAGACAAGCGGAATCTCAAAGCGGACTTGAGGAAGTACTATGAGATTCGGGAAGAGTTGTTGTTGAGTGACTCAGGAATATTCTTGTACCGAGGGGACAGAGTGATACCACCGGAGACCATAATCCCGGTGCTATTGAAACAACTTCACGAGGGACACCTAGGCATTGTGAAGACGAAAGTCAGGGTGAAACAGATGTACTGGTGGCCGGGCATGGACAGTCAGATAGAAAGGCAGGTAAGGGAATGCGTCCAGTGCCAAGGAGCTGATAAAATACTGAGACCATTGAGACCTGCGCTGGGAGAATTTGACCGTCCCCAAAACCCGTGGGAGGATATTGCTGTGGATATCCTAGGACCTGGTCTCGACAACAGAGGCATTAGTAAATACCTGTGTGTGGTCATTGATAAATACTCCAAATGGCCCGAGATAGATGTGCAGGAATCCATGGACACGGACACAGTGCTAAAATTCCTCACCTCACTGTTCTTGAGGGAAGGAATACCAAAGACAATATTGAGTGACAATGGACCACAGTTCACCTCGGACAAATGGATCAGGTACATGAAGAGAAATGGAATAAAGTCCAAGCACACTGCAGTCTATCACCCAGCATGTAATGGACAAGTGGAGCGGTTCAACCGCGTGCTGATGGGGTCAATACAAGCCGCCATAATGCAAGGAAAAGAGTGGGAAACAGACGTCCAAAGCATTTTATGGGCATACAGGATTACTCCGACTGTGCTAGGTTACAGCCCTTTCCAGATCTCGAGAGGCCGGTTCCCCTTCACTAGAGACAATGTAGTGTGGAGAGAGAAAACCGTGACTAGTAAATGGTCTCCGGCAGTGGTGCAGCACAACCTGGAAAAAGCTCAAAAAGTGTATGCTGCACACTACAACCAGCGACACAACACCAAAGACGTCCGTCTGGAAAAAGGGGAGTGGGTCAGAGTCAAACTCCCAACCCTCCAAAAGAAGGGTGAAAGCAAGTACAGCAAACCCTTGCAAGTTCGAGAAGTGTACGGTAGAGCGGCCTTACTCAGCGATGGGATAGTGTGGTCCCAAGACCGCATGGCAAGAGTCAACAGGATCATGCAATGGCCGGCGATCAAGGTAGAGGAGCAGCAACCCGGAGGAGAGGATGAAATACAGATAAGAGAAGATGATCAGAAGGAAAGACTTGCGATAAAAGACAAAGAAGGGAATGGAGAATCACGGACATTGGAAGAAGCAGGAAGCAACGATGCCCCGACTGGGGACATGGAGAACAGTAACCAGGTGGACACTAGGAGTCTCCCCGAGGGGGGTAACTGTGAAGAAGCTAACCTGGTAAGGCGCACCCGCACCGGGAGAGCAGTCATCCTGCCTCCCCGATTCAAAGACTATGATATGAGTGACTATTGAATTGAATCTCTTGCAGTTGTTGTTGTTGGTTTGGAAAGGGGGAGATATGTGGTGTTGCGCTCTAGTCTATGGCGGACAGCGCGATGACGCGCTGCGCAGTAGCTAGAGCGTGAGAGGCACGCATGCGCAGAGCGAGGCTGAGGAAAGCGCGCGAGGAGATTAACGGCAGAAGCGACCGGAGCCAGATAGAGGTAGACGCTCGGCGCTCTATGGAAGAGTTAAGTTGTTAAACAGTGAATAAATTAAGGAGCAAACCTACCCATGCTTCCTGTGCTTTGTGGGGACTAGATACAACATTACATGAAGGAGTAGGTGTGGAGAGGGGGGGGACACGGGATGAGCCAACGTGCAAATATCAGGACTTTCGCTCAAGAACCATCCAGGTCACTACAGCCACTGCTCTCCCAAGCATCTACCAGCCGAGCCTTCTCCACCATACATCCTGTGATGGATGAAGTTCAGCCATCGGATTCTCCTTCACATTTAGCATTTCACCTAAAAAGTGGAGTCTTTTCACTTACTATCGGACTCTAAATAAGGACCTTACGATTTTCCTGTTTTGTGAGCAACTAGTACATAATCATTTTGGTGTAGCATGGTTTTCAAGAGTGTGCAGCATTCTTGCTGGAAAGACTCAAATTCAAAGACACTGGTTTATATACTGGTGGGAGGTGTACCCCATCGCAAGGGCAACAAAATGGATCCAATGTGAATGTCCGCCCACCAGAGCCGTCTGAGAAATAATGGTTGCATGTGCGCCTGCCCTATTTGGATGGGTGGACATGAAGTCATTTTTTACTGGTCCTTACGGTAAGGAACAGTAACATTGTTATAATAGTGCCTCCACTACGGGAGAAGATTCCCATTCTAGAGGGAGAATGTTATTTTTCTTTTTAAAAGAAAAACTGATTCCTCTGCTCCAGGGCTGCGTCCTCCTGTAGCACAGAGTAATATGCACTGCCAGGAATCGCCGTCACGGTGATTCCTGGCAATGCTTTTATACATGACCGCCTGCTAGGCGGTCCCTTATAAATTAAGTGGGCATCCACTCCACCATGGGGACCAAGACATTTACTCTGTCCCTAGGGCAAAATGGCAGGTCGCCTGTCGTGAATTAATTCGGGCCCTAAGGCACAAACAAACAAACACACATTTCTCTGTGCAGCACAATCACCTACAACAATGCCTGTGCCCATTCCAGAAATGTCAAGGTCATCCCCTACCCGTACCCCTGCCCCACATCACCCAGTTCTTCGATTAGGGTCCTCGCCTTCTGCCTGGAGGAAGCCCAGCTTTCTGTTGGAGATGGAGCTGAATGAATGTGGCACGAAGCAGGCGAGGGCTTCAGTAAGTGATGTTTGACATGTCGGCCACGTCAATCTCCTGCAAGAGAAAGGAGCACAGAAAAACTCACACACTGCAGAGAGACTCCGGATTCTGAATCTCAGACTCCACAAACTGTCCTCAATTACATGATAATTTCCTCTCTTTGCAAATCTTTTGTCTTTTGCACACATCTTATCTATGCTTGAAGGCGTTCAATCCTTGGACTTTCTCAGCGCTAGTATTTTGGAAAGCGACATGGTAGTCTGTGTGAGAAGTTGGCCCGATATGCAACGTTCGCTATTCTAGCGACCGCTATGTATCGTTCCAACGACCCTTATGGTGTTTGGTTGTAAGTCAACCTATAGACCAGCTATCCTAGTAGCGTGGATACGAGCAGTCTAAGGCTAAAGACTCGAGAGGGCGTGTTAAGCCAGCTGTTTACCACACATGTATCCCTTGAACACCCAGTGAAAGGACACCACACAAGTGTTATGAAAATAAACAGAATATTTATTAAGATTCACAACAGCCCTGTACTCTTTATGAGGACAGGGTACTAAGCACAAACCAAATCTCTTAGGAAAATACTTCAAGTGCACAATTAAAACAAGTGTCCGAGGACACGGAAAGTTTAAGGTCTCGGGCGGACCCGATAAGGCAAGTCGGAAGCGAGGGACTCGGGACCCTAGAGTAAAGAGGCTATGCAGGCACCGAAATGCCGAGTTACCTAGCCACGAGGGCTGCGGCTGCACAAGTCTTACAGGCGTCGGGGTCTTCGCTGACGAGCCAGGAGCCGGAAGAAAAGGAGTTGCTGGCCGGCGACCAGTGATGAATAGTTCGTAGAGATCCAAGCCTGGATCGGAGATCGTTGATACCTGAAAGCAGAGGGGACCAAGTTCGTACTACTAGCCAGTAGTCAGAGGGTACCAGGAGGGCACCGGTTGGCCGTCACCTCGACCAGGTGAGTGGGCGACGCTAGGCTCTGCAGTCTCACGGACCAGGAGGCGTTGTCGGCGACCACGGTGGAGGTGCGAGCTGTCCCACGAAGGATGATGCTGTCGGCTTCGCTGGGCCCAGGATGGGGCAACAAGCCTTGGCAGATCTCAGGGCCACGTGGTGGGCCTAAGATGGCGTCTTGAGTGGACCAGGAGGGTCCGGGGAGCTTCTCGCAAAGATGGAAGCAAGGGCCAGTCTGGAGCAACCAGACCAGCAGTGTTGATTGTCGGATGTCGTCACAGAAGGGCACCAGCCAGCGGCTAGTGACCAGACAACGTGCTGAGCAGCGAGCAGAAGGGCCCCACGCAGATCGTGGCGATGCTGGGAGACTGCACTTCGGTGCTGGAGCGGCTCAGGGTCGGGGCTTCTCGGACCCCAGAGCACTCACCAGAGAATTGCTTCGATGGTCGTGCTGGTTAAGAGCGTGCAGGTTCTGATGATGGCCGGTCCCTCGAGGTCTCGTCGCACCCACAGATCACAGCTGAGCTGATGACGTGGGTAGAGGTCAGAGGTGCCAGGGAAGCCGGTTCTCGTCGAGCTGGGCCGTCGGATTCCTTGAGGAAGGACTTGCAGCAAACCGCAGAGTTCTTAGATGGTGCCCGCTGATGCAGGGTGACTACTCCTTAGTCACAAGGGAGAAATCTTGAGAAGAGTCTTGAGTGTCCTTTCGTAGAAAGTAGTTCTTGATTCAAAGATGATCTAATTTGGAAGGGTCCCCGCTCCGGCCTTTATTCTAAAAAAAGGGGTGGGTACATGACTAGGTCCTGCCCTAAGGGTGGGACCAGGAAGGGGGGTAGTTACACCCCTCTCCCCTGCCGGACTTTCCCCAGGCCAGGGCTGGCGCCCCTGGAACTGGTTCTGACCGGCAGATGCGTAGTGAGCACCGGGGTGCCACTCCGCAGTCACCTTCTCGCAAAAGCCCTACCTACCCAGAATACACAAACCCTGTCTGGGACGGTGCGAACACCGCCCTCGACAGGAAACCCTTTGTCCAAGCTCTCCTCGCTGGAAGGACTCCCAGCAGCAGGAGGTCAGACTCGTGTCTGTGGTGGCAGCATCCATTTTGTGGAGCTGAGGCTTTAGTTAACTTTAACCGGGGTTCACAGTTACGTACATGTCGTGTCCCTCTAGAAGGGCGGAATGCTAACCTCGTCGCCAGAGTTGGTGAGAGGGCAGAATCCCGATTCGTATGACACCTTACTCGACATGTCTTGATAACGCGACACCGAAGTTACCGATGTGGTACGCGTTATCATGGAACAGCCATTGGGTCTTGATTCCGCAAGCTGCAACCGGGCTCGGCTCGGGCCAGAACACAGTTCACACGAGCCCACGCACTCTGCCTTCAGGATTGTCAAGGCCTGCCATAGGAGTGACTGATAGGAACTCGGATGTCCATTGTATGGTTAGATATAGGGCTACTATATCTAAAGCAAAGGGTGATTACACGACTTCGCCCCAGCTGTCATGCAGCCAGTTGTGTCAAATTTAGGAGGCCAGCCAGGGGTGGCATAATACATGCTGCAGCCCCTGGCGGCCCTGGGTACACCTATGCCCTGAGTTACAGGGTCTGATAAGGTGGCCCAGTACCAATTGGTAAATGCACCTAGGGTACATGTCGTAATTTAGAAAGAGAACAGCCAGGCTGTGGGTCTGATTAGCAGGCCCACAGCCAGAGAAAGTCGTAAACCAGTGAAACAAAAGCAAAAAATCTGGGTGATCATAGGATTGCAGACCCTACTCTCCTACATGACCCCCCCCCAAACGTCGGAACGATAAGCTAACCTTGACCAGGTGAGTCTTCTTGTTCTAAGTGGAAATATCTGGAGAGCCCATCGGCATTGCCATGATCAGTACCAGGTCTATGTTCCACTGTAAAGTCCATCCCCTGTAGGGAAATGGACCACCTTAGCAGTTTGGGGTTTTCACCCTTCATCTGATTTAGCCACAAGAGGGGCTTATGGTCGGTCTGAATCTTGAAGTGAGTGCCAAACAAGTATGGCCTCAGCTTCTTCAGGGCCCAAACCACAGCAAAGGCCTCCCTCTCAATAGCTGACCAATTCTTCTCTCTAGGGGTCAGCCTTCTGCTTATAAAAGCAATGGGCTGGTCTTGACCGTCAAAATTCAGTTGAGAAAGAACAGCTCCCACACCCAACTCAGAAGCATCTGTTTGGACAATGAATGGTTTGGAGTAGTCCGGACTCTTGAGGATAGGCGCCGTGCACATGGCCTGCTTTAGGTCATCGAATGCTTTTTGACAGCTCGCTGTCCACTGAACCTTTTTTGGCATTTTCTTGCTTGTCAGTTCGTTTAATGGTGTCACGATGGAACCATAGTTCCTGACAAACTTCCGGTAGTATCCAGTCAGGCCCAAGAAAGCTCGAACCTGAGTCTGGGTGGTTGGAGGAGCCCAGTCCCTGATTGACTGTATCTTGCTCTCCAGTGGCTGAACCTGGCCTCCACCTACAAGGTGGCCCAGTTATACAACCTGTGTCTGCCCTATCTGGCACTTGGTGGCCTTGATAGTGAGGCCTGCTGCTTGCAGGGCCTCTAACACTTTCCGCAGGTGGACCAGGTGATCCTCCCAGGTGGAGCTAAAGACAGCAATATCGTCAAGATACGCCGCACAGAAGTCATCCAGCCCAGTAAGGACTTGATTCACCAACCTTTGGAAGGTGGCAGGTGCATTTTTCAGACCAAAGGGCATCACCACGAACTGATAATGCCCACCAGGGGTTGAAAATGCGGTTTTAGGCTTGGCGTCCTCAGCTAACCTGATTTGCCAATACCCAGCTGTCAGGTCAAACGTACTTAAGTAGTTGGCCGAAGCCAATCTATCGATAAGCTCGTCTGCCCTTGGTATTGGGTGGGCGTCAGTCTTAGTGACTGCATTGAGACCCCTGTAGTCTACGCAGAACCTCATCTCTTTCTTACCGCCCGGGGTGTGAGGTTTCGGCACTAGAACTACGGGACTAGCCCAAGGGCTATCCGAGGGTTCAATGACTCCCAGCTCCAACATTTTCTGCACTTCACTCTTGATGCAGTCTCTAACGTGATCAGGCTGCCGGTAGATTTTACTCTTAACGGGCAGACTGTCACCAGTGTCGACCTCATGGGTGCACCAATTGGTCTGACTGGGTGTTAGAGAAAACATATGTCTGAACGACTGAAGAACCTGTTTACAGTCGCTCTGTTGATGTTCGGAGAGGCTGCCACAAAAGACAACACCATCTACCGATCCATCGTCAGGATTCTGAGTGAGCAGGTCGGGGAGAGGGTCACTCTCCTCTTCCTGTCCCTCATCTAGGGCCATGAGCAAACTCATGTCCTTCCTGTCGACATATGCCTTGAGCCTGTGTACATGAAGCACCCTGTGGGGGCTCCGGGGAGTTCCCAGGTCGACCAGGTAGGTGACCTCTCCCTTTTTCTCCAGGAAGGTGTGGGGCCCGGACCATTTGTCCTTGAATGCTGCTGGGGCCACTGGCTCCAACACCCACACCTTCTGTCCGGGCTGATAAACAGTCAAGACAGCCTTTTGGTCATGCCAAGCTTTTTGGAGTTCTTGGCTGGCCTTAAGGTTTTCAGATGCCTTCTCCATGTATTCAGCCATCCGCGAGCGGAGGCCAAGCACATAGTCCACTATGTTGGCTGCAGGCTTTTTGAGAGGTCTCTCCCATCCTTCCTTCACCAAACACAGGGGTCCCCTTACAGGATGTCCGTACAAAAGTTCAAAAGGGCTGTAGCCAACCCCCTTCTGCGGGACTTCTCTGTAGGCGAACAAGAGGCAGGGGATCAGGACGTCCCATCTACGCCGAAGCTTTTCCGGTAGTCCATGAATCATCCCTTTCAGGGTCCTGTTGAATCTTTCAACAAGCCCATTGCATTGTGGATGATAGGGTGTAGTGAACTTGTAGTTGACACCACATTCCTTCCACATAGCAGTTAAGTAGCTCGACATAAAGTTTGCACCTCTGTCGGAGACGACCTCCTTAGGGAAGCCCACTCTGGAGAAGACTCCAACTAGGGCTCTTGCCACAACAGGTGCTGTAGTGGTCCTAAGGGGAATAGCTTCAGGATACCTGGTGGCATGATCCACTACCACCAGTATAAACTTGTGCCCTGATGCTGTTGGTGGTTCCATGGGACCGACGATGTCAATCCCCACCCGTTCAAAGGGCACCCCCACCACAGGCATTGGTATAAGGGGGGCCTTTGTCGTGCCACCTGACTTACCACTGGCTTGGCAAGTGACACAGGAGCGGCAAAACTCCTTGGTATCTTCGTTCATGTGAGGCCAGTGAAAGTGCGAGACAAGCCTGTCCCACGTCTTCGTCTGGCCTAAGTGACCTGCTAAGGGAATCTCGCGGGCCAAAGTAAGTAGGAAACCTCGCTGAGACAAGGGTACAACCAGCCTCCTGGTCATGCCAGGCTTGGGGTCTCTTGACTCAGTGTACAGGAGTCCATCTTCCCAGTATACCTTGTGGGTACCTGTGGCGTTCCCAGCAGCCTCAGCAGCAGCCTGCTGTCTGAGGGGTTCAAGAGAAGGGCAGTCTAACTGGTCCTTCCCCAGGTCTTCCCTTGAGGGTCCCCCTGAACCCAAGAATTCAACTTGATCAAGTTCGAATTCCCTAGGCTCAGTTTCCCTCAATTCCTGTAGGTCAGCCTCCTCTGAGACCTGATCCACGACCTGGGGCAAGGGGGAAGGCGCAGCCTTAACCCTACTGCTCTTTTTCTTGGGAGGTGTCTGGTCCGTTGTTCCAGGATCCAGCACCTGTTCAGTGGGGCATTTCCTGACCTGTGACCTGGTCACAGCGAACACATGTGCTGGCAAACCTAACATTTCCATGTGAGTCCGGTGCTCCACTTCTGACCATTGTGATGACTCCAAATCATTGCCCAACAAACAATCCACTGGGAGGTCTGGACTAACTACAACCTTCTTTTGGCCAGTTACCCCTCCCCAGGAGAAAGCTACAATTGCCATACTGTGATTGGTAGTGACATTGCTTGCATTGGTCACCAGGAATTCTGTACCTGGCATGATCTGTCCAGGGTCCACAAAGTTAGGCGTCACCATGGTGACGCTGGCACAAGTGTCCCTATAGGCCTGAGCCATCTTTCCATTTATGAAAGGCGTCTGTCGGTATTTGCCCAAAGTATTGGGGCTTACGTCAGGGGACATATCCGCGTCCCCTGTACTGACAAGGACAGCCTGAGTGAGTGTGCCAACTAAGTTGTCACGCCCCTCAGAACCCAGGGTTAACCCTACTAAACCCTTGGGAGGCGCACTACCACTGCTGACTGTACTAGGGGGCACAGGTGCCTTAGGGGCTGCAGTGGCAGGAGTCTGCCCTCCTCCTTTCTTGGTGCACTCACTAAACCAGTGAGATTTACTTTTACAGTACTGGCACCATCTTTTGGATTGGCCTTCTTTCTTCTTTTGGGGAGCCTGACCCCCACCCTCTTTGGGTTGTTGGGGACCTGTCGAAGACTTCTGGTCATTTTGTTCCCCCTTTGAATCTTTACCCTTCTGGTCTGCTTTCTTCTGACCACCTTGATTCTGGCCCTGGTTCTGTTTAACTCTTGTACGAACCCATCTGTCTGCCTTCTTTCCCAATTCTTGGGGAGAGGTCAGATCCGAGTCGACAAGATGCTGATGCAACAACTGGTTCTGACAATTGTTTAAAATTTGTTCTCTCATCATCAAATTATACAATCCTTTGTAATCAGTAACCTTACTGCCCAGCAACCAGCCCTCAAAAGCCTTAGTGGCACAATCGACAAAGTCAGACCAATCTTGAGACTGCGTTTTCTGGGTATCCCTGAACAGCACCCTGTACAGCTCAGTGGTTAGGCCGAACCCTTCAACGAGTGTATTTTTCAAGACTTGGTAATCGTTCGCATCCTCCACCCTTGTGGTGAGGAGCTTGTCTCTTCCTTTACCTTCAAAGGAGAGCCACAAGATAGCTGCCCACTGACTCTGGGGAACACCTTGCACAGTGCAGGCCCTCTCCAAAGCAGTAATCCATTTGTGGATGTCGTCCCCTTGTTTAAAGGGGGGCACTATCTTACCAAGGTGTTTCGTATCAAAACTCCTTTCCCTATTGCTAGGTACATTGCTGCCACCAGTGGGGACTACCCCACTTAACTGTTGCTCTCTAGCAAAGGCAAGCCTTTCTTTGGCCAGGGCAAGTTCTTCCCTTTCGATCCTCAGATTAGCTGCCCTTTCCTTAGCTTCGTACACTCTCCGCTGAGGGGACGTCATCCCTCTTTGCGAAGAGTTGTGAGAGCCATTGGTTTGAAGGGATCTGCCAGAGTCTCTTGACAGAGATCTGGCTCGTCCATTCCCAATGTTAAGCTGACCTGATAGTGGCCCCAGGAGTCCCCCAGTACCACTGTCATGTTTGCTTAAGTTGGACCTGCTTAGTCTTACGACTTCTACCTGTCCCTTATCTGCCTCATCCCCAGAGGGATCCTCATTCTCATCGTCCTCTACCTCGTCAGTCTCAGTGGAGAGGTGGATGAGGTCAGGATCGCCTCTGGTTCCCTCGAGGGGAGGCATGTCTCCTTCTGGATTAGAAGAGCTGGGAAGGGTCTCAGCTTTTCTGGCATCATAAGTCTCCAAGAGACCAATCAGAAAGGACGTTGTGGGGTTAGACCCCTGCTTGATCTTCCTGGAGTGACACACTTGTCTTAACTCCTTGAAGCTCAGCACAGTATATCTCGAAGGGATGACCTGTGGAGGGTCAACTGACACAAGGGGAGACTCAGAGTTTCCTCCTTTGTCCGACATACTGTTTCTAGTGTGGTGTAAGTGATGCACCTACCTACACTATGTGTTTACCTACTGTTCCCTTGCTAAGAGTTGCAGCCAAGGTGTGCTAAGCCTTGAGGAGCTGCAACAGCTGGTTCAGTAGAACTCAGAGTATTCTAAGCTTTAGTTATATGTACTAACAGTACGTATGTGATCTTTCAACAATATATTCTTAGGATACGTGTGGTAAAACAACAGCAAGCTCAAATCCCAACCGCTGCTCACCAATGTGAGAAGTTGGCCCGATATGCAACGTTCGCTATTCTAGCGACCGCTATGTATCGTTCCAACGACCCTTATGGTGTTTGGTTGTAAGTCAACCTATAGACCAGCTATCCTAGTAGCGTGGATACGAGCAGTCTAAGGCTAAAGACTCGAGAGGGCGTGTTAAGCCAGCTGTTTACCACACATGTATCCCTTGAACACCCAGTGAAAGGACACCACACAAGTGTTATGAAAATAAACAGAATATTTATTAAGATTCACAACAGCCCTGTACTCTTTATGAGGACAGGGTACTAAGCACAAACCAAATCTCTTAGGAAAATACTTCAAGTGCACAATTAAAACAAGTGTCCGAGGACACGGAAAGTTTAAGGTCTCGGGCGGACCCGATAAGGCAAGTCGGAAGCGAGGGACTCGGGACCCTAGAGTAAAGAGGCTATGCAGGCACCGAAATGCCGAGTTACCTAGCCACGAGGGCTGCGGCTGCACAAGTCTTACAGGCATCGGGGTCTTCGCTGACGAGCCAGGAGCCGGAAGAAAAGGAGTTGCTGGCCGGCGACCAGTGATGAATAGTTCGTAGAGATCCAAGCCTGGATCGGAGATCGTTGATACCTGAAAGCAGAGGGGACCAAGTTCGTACTACTAGCCAGTAGTCAGAGGGTACCAGGAGGGCACCGGTTGGCCGTCACCTCGACCAGGTGAGTGGGCGACGCTAGGCTCTGCAGTCTCACGGACCAGGAGGCGTTGTCGGCGACCACGGTGGAGGTGCGAGCTGTCCCACGAAGGATGATGCTGTCGGCGTCGCTGGGCCCAGGATGGGGCAACAAGCCTTGGCAGATCTCAGGGCCACGTGGTGGGCCTAAGATGGCGTCTTGAGTGGACCAGGAAGGTCCGGGGTGCTTCTCACGAAGATGGAAGCAAGGGCCAGTCTGGAGCAACCAGACCAGCAGTGTTGATTGTCGGATGTCGTCACAGAAGGGCACCAGCCAGCGGCTAGTGACCAGACAACGTGCTGAGCAGCGAGCAGAAGGGCCCCACGCAGATCGTGGAGATGCTGGGAGACTGCACTTCGGTGCTGGAGCGGCTCAGGGTCGGGGCTTCTCGGACCCCAGAGCACTCACCAGAGAATTGCTTCGATGGTCGTGCTGGTTAAGAGCGTGCAGGTTCTGATGATGGCCGGTCCCTCGAGGTCTCGTCGCACCCACAGATCACAGCTGAGCTGATGACGTGGGTAGAGGTCAGAGGTGCCAGGGAAGCCGGTTCTCGTCGAGCTGGGCCGTCGGATTCCTTGAGGAAGGACTTGCAGCAAACCGCAGAGTTCTTAGATGGTGCCCGCTGATGCAGGGTGACTACTCCTTAGTCACAAGGGAGAAATCTTGAGAAGAGTCTTGAGTGTCCTTTCGTAGAAAGTAGTTCTTGATTCAAAGATGATCTAATTTGGAAGGGTCCCCGCTCCGGCCTTTATTCTAAAAAAAGGGGTGGGTACATGACTAGGTCCTGCCCTAAGGGTGGGACCAGGAAGGGGGGTAGTTACACCCCTCTCCCCTGCCGGACTTTCCCCAGGCCAGGGCTGGCGCCCCTGGAACTGGTTCTGACCGGCAGATGCGTAGTGAGCACCGGGGTGCCACTCCGCAGTCACCTTCTCGCAAAAGCCCTACCTACCCAGAATACACAAACCCTGTCTGGGACGGTGCGAACACCGCCCTCGACAGGAAACCCTTTGTCCAAGCTCTCCTCGCTGGAAGGACTCCCAGCAGCAGGAGGTCAGACTCGTGTCTGTGGTGGCAGCATCCATTTTGTGGAGCTGAGGCTTTAGTTAACTTTAACCGGGGTTCACAGTTACGTACATGTCGTGTCCCTCTAGAAGGGCGGAATGCTAACCTCGTCGCCAGAGTTGGTGAGAGGGCAGCATCCCGATTCGTATGACACCTTACTCGACATGTCTTGATAACGCGACACCGAAGTTACCGATGTGGTACGCGTTATCATGGAACAGCCATTGGGTCTTGATTCCGCAAGCTGCAACCGGGCTCGGCTCGGGCCAGAACACAGTTCACACGAGCCCACGCACTCTGCCTTCAGGATTGTCAAGGCCTGCCATAGGAGTGACTGATAGGAACTCGGATGTCCATTGTATGGTTAGATATAGGGCTACTATATCTAAAGCAAAGGGTGATTACACGACTTCGCCCCAGCTGTCATGCAGCCAGTTGTGTCAAATTTAGGAGGCCAGCCAGGGGTGGCATAATACATGCTGCAGCCCCTGGCGGCCCTGGGTACACCTATGCCCTGAGTTACAGGGTCTGATAAGGTGGCCCAGTACCAATTGGTAAATGCACCTAGGGTACATGTCGTAATTTAGAAAGAGAACAGCCAGGCTGTGGGTCTGATTAGCAGGCCCACAGCCAGAGAAAGTCGTAAACCAGTGAAACAAAAGCAAAAAATCTGGGTGATCATAGGATTGCAGACCCTACTCTCCTACAGTCTGGTATCCCCATCAAATGTATTTCCAGGTTGGACCCAGCACCTTCCTATGGGCAATTAATGCAGCCCTGTCAGCATGCTCTAAGACAGTTCAATGACATGTTTGTTTTGATTTGACGTTATGATGTAGAGTCGCACCTCAACCGTTACCACCAATAGGTGCACTGACAGTTATCATACCCCGCACTGAGCCCACTCCACCATAGCATGCAATCTTCGATCACCTGCATCTCTCATAAAACAGCCAACATGCGTTGCAGTTTTTTTGGTCATTGTTGGCCGCAGTTTTATTACAATTACATGCATAATCCTCCCTTCATTTTTACAACTCCCTGGTCATAATTGTATGACCCCGGTCACAAATCACTGTTGTGAACTATCGTATATACAGTTTGTCATAAATCATATTCTTTGCTTTTCATAACACATTGCTTGTCGTAAATCATTTGTACACCATACATTCGTAAATCACCCGAGAGTTCATTGGTCCGCTCTGTTGCAGGCTTATCTCATTCCTTGCCACTTCTGGGTCATAAAATTGTTCTGTTGGTTTCCACGCTCGTTGCGGGTGGGGGATAGCTTCTCCCCGGAGTTAAGCCCCAACTCGCTACCTTGTTAGTTTCATTTGTGCCCTGCTATTTGACGGGGTCTGGGCTGCGAGCGCCGTCTCCGTTTGTTACCCCCTTTTGTCAGGCCTACTCACCCTGCTGTAAGGGATCCCAAAGTGAGTGGTCCTACTCCTTGTATCCTTACCTAGCCGCCTGCCTGTTGTCCAGCACTGCAACACTGCTGTTCCTTAGGTGAGGATGGGTGGGTCAAGAACTCCTCGCTGCGCCGCTCCCCCAACTCCACGATGATAACTAGCTGTACTGGGATCAAGACATTGCCAGCATAACACGGATTGAAAAGAACAGTAATACGCACACTCAGGCAATACCAATGTATCATTCAATCAATCAGTAATTGTAGAGTACGCTAATCACCCTGGGGGTTATCCAGCCGCTGCATGGGGTGGCGTTATTTGAACATTCAGGTGTCAAGGCCACTCTTGAATATAGGCGAGGGAGGTGGAGGTTTGGAGGTGGCTGGGGAGGTCGTTCAAGGCCTTGGCAGCGTGGTGAGAGAAGGAGCGTCCTGCGGCTTGAGTACAATGGTTGTAGTGGATGGTAGCAAGGGCCAGGGCGGCAGACCGCATGTGTCTCAAAGGCTGGTGGAAGGTCAAGTTGCTCAGGAATTCTAATCGGTGTTGTGGAGGGTTTTGCAGGCGTGTATAAGCTGTTTGAAGTGGCATCCTTTCTTGACGGGGCCAGTGCAGGATACAGAGGTGGGGGGGGGATGTAAGATCATCTGGACAGGTCCAGGATTCTTGCTGCTGCGCTCGTGATTGTTTGGAGGCGTTTGACTGGGAAGGTGGTGATTCCTGCATGGAGGGTGTTCCCATAGTCAAGTCGACTGGTGATGAGGGCCTGTGTGACAGTTCTTCTGGTGTTGGTTGGGATACATCTGAAGATGTTACGGAGCACTCGGAGGGTGCTGAAGCAGGCGGAGGCAACCGAGTTGACCTGTTGAGGATGATACTGAGATTGCGGGCGTGGGTGGTGGCGGCTGGTGCTAGTGTGAGGGGCCACCAGGAGTCGTCCCTTAGTGTGTGGGGTCTTCTAAAGAGGAGGATTTTGGTTTTGTCAGTGTTGAGTTTGAGGTAGTTGGCTCTCATCCAGTCGCTGACATCGGTCAAGGCATTCTGCTCTAGTGGTGTCCGTGTCTTTGATGAGGGAGAGTATGAGCTTTGGTGTCGTTAGCGTAGATGATGATGTTTAGACTGTGGCTGCTAGCGATAAGTGCTAGCGGAGTCATGTGGACGTTGAACAGTGTAGGGCAGAGTGAGGAGCCCTTGGGTACACCGCAGATGATGCTCTTGGTGTCAAGGCTGTATGGAGGGAGGCGCATTCTCGGTGTTCGCCCAGTGAGAAAAGAGAATAGTAGCTTAAGGACGATGCTATAGATGCCAATGTGGTGGGAGACTGTGCCGAAGGCTACTGACTGGTCGAGGAGGATCAGGGCTGCTGACTTGGTGTGGTCAAAAATGGCTCTGACGTCGTACGTGGTGGCTGATACGAACAGTGATATGCACACTTGAATTACTGTTTATTTTTCTTGTTCTCGACAATACAACTTGGGAAATTCTACATCTAATGATATGCACACTTGCCAATTTGGTTGGAACAATTCCAGCTCAGCATATGACGTTGACACAGAATACCTACAACATATCAGTGATAAGCACGCTTCTATAATGTATTGGAGTACATTTTGCATATCCCGAAATAAATAGCGATATGCTCACTGGAGTAGTTAAAGTCCAATACCCATATCTAATATTCTACAAGTTTTCTTCAACAGGGACCTTTCATTCAAAGCTTTCCATTTTAACCATCGCAAAGCATATGTGTGCTATTTAATTTTTTTTTTTACAAGCACCAGGTGAGCCTCCTGTCAAATGGAAGACATGGATTGAGGTGTTCCACTAAATGTATTGGCGCTGTTGGTGGGAAGAGATATTGACCTGAAAGGAAAAGGTTCTTACTTGAGTATAATTTAGGATTCTAAGAACATTGACCGCTCTATGAACTATGAGATGAGGAAAATGAACTAGGCAAATATCAAGATGCAATGAGGTCATTAGAGAAACAATCTGATATCCAACCAAGTTTGATTGTCATTGCACATAAATTCTTTACTTGAGAACAGCACCAGGATGAGCCCATTGACTCATATGTTGCAGCTCTACGTATCCCAGTGGCTGAATGTGAATTTGAAAATTTCACTACACAACTTATTAGGGACCAAACTGTGGTCAGCTGGTGGGCAAGAAAGTTCAAGAAAAATTACTAACCTTGAAATGCCAATTCCTAGCAGAAACAACTCACATTGTAAAGAACCTCTACATTTCACAAAATGTATCAAAAGAACTCAAAAAGAAAATGCATCAGGAAGTAAGTGCTGTGACAGACACTTGCCTTCAAAAAGAAGTACAGAGGAAAAGAAACGGGTTACTAAAATGATGAAAAGTCAAATTTTTGGAAACTGAAAAATGTATATTTTAGAGGGGTCTTCTTACCCATTCACCTACTTGATGGCCTTGTCAAGCAAAATAATTAACTTACAGAAATTGTGGGGAAAATTGGCATTTGGCAAAAGTTTGTCAAAGCAACAAAACCAAAGCTAGCTGTATAATTGAACAGCATTCAAGTGATTTACCAAGAGACAACAAAAGATGGCATTCTAGTTATGAAGGGGGAGAGGTGAATGTGTAAAACCCCACACCAACATTTTAGTTGAAGGCAGAGTCCTAAATTTACTCATTGACTCAGGAGCAAGAATGGTTATGATAACGGAGGATTCATTTATAGAGAAATGGGAATGAAAGGAACTTCAACCTCCAGATAGATGCCTTGTGTCATATGAGAGAAAGAAAATTGAGCTCATAGGTTATTTTGACCGCGCCATGAATTTCAAAAGGAGTAATTTTGTAAAGCTATACGTGGTCAAGAAGGGACTGAACATTTTGGGACGGTACCCACAAGTTCAATTCAGAATGACACTATGGGGAGAGAAATCCAAGTTTCATTCGTAGCCGAAGAAATACATCCCTAGTTAACCCATGGACAAACGTTTTCAAATCTGTCTTTAGCAATAAACTTGGGAATTCAGAGGTTTCGAACAGAAAATGGGTCTCAAATAAGGAGCTAAACCAGTAAATTGTAAATTAAGAAACATACCGTTCAGTGTCAGAGAACATCTGGCTGATATTCTCAAGAGAATGTGTGATGATAGTGTTATCAAGCCAGTGGAATCCTCTCTATGGTTATCCCCATTAGTCATAGCAAAAATGAAAAATGGTCAATTGAGAGTTGGTATAGATCGGAGGAGTTTAAACAAAGAGATCTGGGTTGACTCACACCACCTCCTCTGCATAGATAACATTTTGCTAATTTTGCAGGTGCCTGTCTATTTAGCAAAATCGATTTGGCGTCCGTATTTGTCCAGACATCTAACAGCATTAGGTTTCTTCAGTCGGCACTTTTCAAGTCAAAAGGATGCCCTTTGGCTTAGCGTCCAATGCATCTGTATTTCAGTAAATCATAGAAAATGTTTTCAAAGGATTAAATGAAAAACTTGAACATGGAGGCATAGTTGGTAATGTTGAGAAATATGAATTTTCAAAACAATCTTTAGAGTATTTGGGATGAGTAATTTCTCAAAACAGAGGAGAGCCACTCTGGGTTAGTAGAAGCCATCACAAAGGCACCAACTGATAATGACCACATTCATTTGTGTGTGTGAAATCTATTTAAAGTATATTCAAATTTTGTATCAAAAAAAGAACATTTGGAAAATCTACTTAAGAAAGAAAAAGTATTTACATGGAATGAAAAATGTGAACATAAATTGAATGCACTAAAACTGTTTCAGCCAAAGTGCTTGCACCTTTTGATTCGACTAAAAATAGCATAATTTCAGTTGATGTTAGTAAAAGTGGTTTGGTTGCCATGATATTTCAAAAGAGCAATGAAGATGAAAGAACTGTAGGTTTTGCTTCAAGGGCACTTTGTTTTAATGAAAACATCTGCCAGTCATCGAAAAAGAGTGACTAGCATGTTGCTGGTCTGTTGAACGGTTTAAGTGTTTCTGTGAGGCAGGAAATTCTTATGACTGACTATAAATCACTTGTGAATATTCTAATCTGAATTGTGTCATTAGACCATACCATAGCATTGCGACACATTGCTCAATGTTACTTCAGTACAACTTTGAGGTACATCACAGTGCTGGGGGTAGAATCGTCAGAGCAGATTGTCTGTCAAAGTAACCTGTTTCTCCATGTATATATGATGCTCCAGACGATGGGGAAGGCGAAGAATGCTTGAATGCAGCAATTGACATGTATTGTGAGAAAGGTTTTACTATGGAAGAATGGTTTGAGTCTTTAATACAGGATGAGAATTTATCACTGATCCAGAAAAGTGTCACGGAAGGCTGGCCAAAGGAGAAATCACTACACAAAAACATACAACTATATTTAAGGTAGCTGAAAAAATGCCACTTTGAAAAAAGAAATGTTAATGAGAGGATTTGATTCCCCTTCCACCTTAAGAGCCAAGATCATTCAAGCGAAACATGAAGAATATCTGGGTCAAACCATCACTAAAAAGAAAATACACTCAGGGCCGATTTAGAGTTTGGCAGACAGGTTACTCCGTCACAAACTTGCCGGACATCCCGTCCGCCATATAAGTGCATTATATCAGCGCCTAGATACCCTTGGGTATTAGTGCGCATTACAAATTAAAATTTAATTTCATATCCAATGGCACTTGGAATACGGCAGACGGAGTGACAGAGTAACCTGTCCACTGCAGTCTAAATGTTTTGGTGGCCTAGCATAGACATAGATATCATCCAAACAGTCAGATCTTGTGTGATTTGTTGAAGCAGTGAGAGATACCTATAGAGTCTCATCCACTCGAGCTAGTAGTCATACTCGAAGGACCATGGTGTAAGTTAGAAGTTGATTTTATTGGGCCTTATAGTGTATGTAAGAAATTGGGTTATTGGTTGTGGGTGGAAACAACCACAATACCTGTCAGGGTGAACCACAAAAATCACAAAATAAACCTGTGCTCAACCCTCTGATACCGTGGCACAAAAGCAGTCAGACTTAACTTAGAGACAATGTATAAAGTATTTATGCAGCACTCACACAGTAATAAAATGAAAACACAACATAAGAAAAATCCCACCCGAACTGGAGATATTCAGTTTTAACGTTTTTTGTGAACATAGTGCCTAAAAGCACAAAGCGCCACCCGCCAGGCCGTGTTAGACTGGGGAAAAGTCCGAAATTCAGGCTGACTGTGATGCAGCGCAGGTCAGGTACAGGGACCAGGTTAGTACCTCTGAAGAGTTACCTTCTAAGTTTGGTGCGAAGAGTTCTGTCCGTGTTAGAGGAGACTGCGAATCGTGGATGGTCATTACAGTAGTTCGAAGAGCAGATAGGTTTTGTGAGCTGTCGTTGCTGTAGCACGAAGACCAGGACTTGCGTTGTGGGTCACTGCGGACTGCAGTCAGAGAGAAAAGCAGGTTTTACCGGAGCTTCGCAGTGGCTGTCATCGCAGGTGGCAGAGTTTCGGAAAGATTAGGCCCAGTCCTGAGAAGCCCAAACTTCAGGATTTCCACTGTGTCTTTGGCAGTACACTCTGATGCCAGTCAAGGGACCAGGACCTGGAGAGGCACTTCTTAAGGATCTGGACTCACTCCAGAAGGTGCAGTTGCAGGTCCAGATGCAGCACGGCAGTTGCAAGCAGGTAGGACTCTGAAGCTTGTTTTGTGCCTGTAGCTCACACAGGAGATCAGCCAACTGACCTATGGAGTGACTCTGGTTAGTCTGAGAAGGAAGACTGGACCCGCTTGTCCTCATCCCAGACGGCAAGGCAGTCCCTCAATCAGGAGGGCAGTACCCCAAGCAGCAGGGCAGTCCCTTCCGCAGAAGTTCAACATTTATACCTGGTGCCAGCCTTTATGTGGAGACACTCCCTGTCCTCTACCCACATCTGGTTCTGGAAAGGTCTTCTCCTTCCCCTGTTCGTGGCTCTAACCCATCTAGGGGTGACAAAAGGCAGGGTTGGCCTGGTGTGACGTTCCTTTGTGTGTGCAGAAGGCAAAGCCGTTTGAAGTGTTAGTGGGGCTGGGTACATCGCCTCCCCAGTCATCCTGCCAGAATGGCCCATCCTGTTCACACCTAAGCCCCTTTTGTATTACAATATATAAGCAATACACACACCCCAAAAGCAGAGCCATACACAGTCATGTGACCCAGGACATTGGCAGAAGTCACAGATGGTTGAGACTTTCTAAAAATGGCATTTTCAGAAGTGTGACTTAAAATCCAACTTAAATATTAAATAGGATTTTAAATTACAATTCAGTTGAGTGCAAACAGCATACCTCAATCTGATCCCTATCTGAAGTTAGTACTTATTAAATGTTATGAGGCAATCCAGGGTTAATCCATGGTAGACAGGCCTTACAACAGAGAAAAACGACTACAGGAGATTTTTAAAAAATATATATTTTTATTGAGTTTTCCCCCCCCGCCACATTTTTCCAATAAATCCAATACAATTTTACAGTACAGATATTGCATAAACAGAAAGAAAAATCGTCGCTCAACAGCAAAGGGAAAAAAAAAACCTAAAGAGGCAAGTTTTAACCCCTATTTTCCCCTATTCTTCCATTGCTCAATAGGTAACCATATCCTACCCCCCAATGCCCTTCCCCTTCTGCCTTTTCTATCATAGATGGCTTTCTCCAAGTTGTACGTGGAAAGAAGCCTTGCTATCCATGCCTGAAATGTAGGCGCCGTCTTATCGAGCCAGGCCCTTGCAATAATAATCCTAAAAACTGCAGTAACCATAAACAAAAATTCTGGATATTCACTATTATCCCCTGTATTCACCCCTAGCATTATCAACTCATCCGTTAATTTGATCTTGATCCCCAGAGATCCCTCCAGAAAATCTTCAATTGCCAGTTTTACTGTATAGAGTTGTGGGCATTGTGCAAACATGTGTGTGCTATTGGCGCTACTCGAGTTGAAACGAGGACAAGTTATTCCAGTGCTTCCCCCCCCACTGGGCAATTCTAGCAGAGAATAAATTGTTTTGTAATGCTGGGTTTGTAGCGTCGCTGAACACAAAACAGTCCGGCCTAGATCTAATGAAGCTTGTAATACCTCGGGGTGCGCGCCTACTTGTTCCACCCATTTATTAGCAAATTTCTCTCTATCATCTGTTTTTAATGCATAGAGCTCTGCATACAGTTGCCTGATCGTTCCGTGTGTGCTACGCTCCAAATAATCCATTATCCTACAATGAGAAAGCCCTACTGGCCCACCCTGTTTATTATAAAAATAGCTCCTCACTTGTAGGTATTTAAAAAAGTTACTTCCTGGTATCTTAAATTTTGTTTGAATGTCCTGAAACTGTAGGAACACCCCATTTGCATCCAGCAAGTCCCCTAATTTCTTAATCCCCTTACCGTCCCAATCCTTCATAACTGAATCCCTAAGGATCTCTGCCGAAAGAGCATTATTTGTATACAGCCTCATATATCTATTATACCTGCCAATTCCTAGCTTTTTCCCAACGGTCTTCCAGATTTTATATATAGCACTTAAAGTCTTGAACCTGGTGTGTTTAAAATAAGCATAATCCACTGTGTTTACTGAAGCATTCTCTGCCTCCTTGCCCAGAACTGCTTCATAGACGTTCACGCAGCCCAGTCTCTCCCCATTCTGGTTGCTACCTCCTAATAACCCTAGAGAGTATTGGAGAGATGCTGCCCAATAGTACAACCTAAAATCAGGTGCCCCCCATCCCCCCTTCTCCCTCGGTAGTGTCAAAAAGCGATATGCTCTACGTGTCTTCCCCTGTGCCCATATCAGTCTGTTCTTTATTGCTTCTATTCTATTGAACCATGTGCCATCAAAAAATAAAGGAATGGCCTCAAGATGCGACCCAATAAGCGCCCGCACTGTGATCTTTCTATGTGCAGGTGTCAAGAGTGGAAGGAATTTGCGCAGCATCTTGAGCAGACCAAAGCACCTCCCGGTTAGGCCAAGAATCTGGGGTTTCAACAGAGTCCTGGGATGGGTCCAAGGGATGGCGCTGTGGTGGGCGAGTGGTAGTGCACTCTCTTCCAAGGGATGACACTGTGGCGGGCGAGTGGTAGTGCACTCTCTTCCAAGGGATGACACTGTGGCGGGGGAGTGGTAGTGCACTCTCTTCTAGCCAGATCTTGACTCTGTGACTCCACAGAGTCCTGGAGATGGGTCCAAGGGATGACACTGTGGCGGGGGAGTGGTAGTGCACTCTCTTCTAGACAGATCTTGACTCTGTGACTCAACAGAGTCCTGGGGATGGGTCCAAGGGATGACACTGTGGCAGGGGAGTGGTAGTGCACTCTCTTCTAGCCAGATCTTGACTCTGTGACTCAACAGAGTCCTGGGGATGGGTCTAAGGGATGGCACTGTGGCGGGGGAGTGGTAGTGCACTCTCTTCTAGACGGATCTTGACTCTGTGACTCAACAGAGTCCTGGGGATGGGTCCAAGGGATGACACTGTGGCGGGGGAGTGGTAGTGCACTCTCTTCTAGCCGGATCTTGACTCTGTGACTCAACAGAGTCCTGGGGATGGGTCTAAGGGATGGCACTTTGGCGGGGGAGTGGTAGTGCACTCTCTTCTAGCCAGATCTTGACTCTGTGACTCAACAGAGTCCTGGGGATGGGTCCAAGGGATGACACTGTGGCGGGGGAGTGGTAGTGCACTCTCTTCTAGCCAGATCTTGACTCTATGACTCAACAGAGTCCTGGGGATGGGTCCAAGGGATGACACTGTGGCGGGGGAGTGGTAGTGCACTCTCTTCTAGCCAGATCTTGACTCTGTGACTCAACAGAGTCCTGGGGATGGGTCCAAGGGATGACACTGTGGCGGGGGAGTGGTAGTGCACTCTCTTCTAGCCAGATCTTGACTCTATGACTCAACAGAGTCCTGGGGATGGGTCCAAGGGATGACACTGTGGCGGGGGAGTGGTAGTGCACTCTCATCTAGCCAGATCTTGACTCCGTGACTCAACAGAATCCTGGGGATGGGTCCAAGGGATGACACTGTGGCGGGGGAGTGGTAGTGCACTCTCTTCTAGCCAGATCTTGACTCTGTGACTCAGCAGAGTCCTGGGGATGGGTCCAAGGGATGGCACTGTTTCGGGGGAGTGGTAGGGCACTCTCTTCTAGCCAGATCTTGACTCTGTGACTCAACAGAGTCCTGGGGATGGGTCCAAGGGATGACACTGTGGCGGGGGAGTGGTAGTGCACTCTCTTCTAGCCAGATCTTGACTCTGTGACTCAACAGAGTCCTGGGGAGGGATGGGTCCAAGGGATGGCACTGTGGCGGGGGAGTGGTAGTGCACTCTCTTCTAGCCAGATCTTGACTCTGTGACTCAACAGAGTCCTGAGGATGGGTCCAAGGGATGACACTGTGGCGGGGGAGTGGTAGTGCACTCTCATCTAGCCGGATCTTGACTCTGTGACTCAACAGAGTCCTGGGGATGGGTCCAAGGGATGACACTGTGGCAGGGGAGTGGTAGTGCACTCTCTTCTAGCCGGATCTTGACTCTGTGACTCAACAGAGTCCTGGGGATGGGTCCAAGGGATGACACTGTGGCGGGGGAGTGGTAGTGCACTCTCTTCTAGCCGGATCTTGACTCTGTGACTCAACAGAGTCCTGGGGATGGGTCTAAGGGATGGCACTGTGGCGGGGGAGTGGTAGTGCACTCTCTTCTAGCCGGATCTTGACTCTGTGACTCAACAGAGTCCTGGGGATGGGTCCAAGGGATGACACTGTGGCGGGGGAGTGGTAGTGCACTCTCTTCTAGCCGGATCTTGACTCTGTGACTCAACAGAGTCCTGGGGATGGGTCTAAGGGATGGCACTTTGGCGGGGGAGTGGTAGTGCATTCTCTTCTAGCCAGATCTTGACTCTGTGACTCAACAGAGTCCTGGGGATGGGTCCAAGGGATGACACTGTGGCGGGGGAGTGGTAGTGCACTCTCTTCTAGCCAGATCTTGACTCTATGACTCAACAGAGTCCTGGGGATGGGTCCAAGGGATGACACTGTGGCGGGGGAGTGGTAGTGCACTCTCTTCTAGCCAGATCTTGACTCTGTGACTCAACAGAGTCCTGGGGATGGGTCCAAGGGATGGCACTGTGGCGGGGGAGTGGTAGTGCACTCTCTTCTAGTCGGATCTTGACTCTGTGACTCAACAGAGTCCTGGGGATGGGTCCAAGGGGTGGCACTGTTTCGGGGGAGTGGCAGCGCACTCTCATCTAGCCAGATCTTGACTCTGTGACTCAACAGAGTCCTGGGGATGGGTCCAAGGGATGACACTGTGGCGGAGGAGTGGTAGTGCACTCTCATCTAGCCAGATCTTGACTCTGTGACTCAACAGAGTCCTGGGGATGGGTCCAAGGGATGACACTGTGGCGGGGGAGTGGTAGTGCACTCTCTTCTAGCCAGATCTTGACTCTGTGACTCAACAGAGTCCTGGGGATGGGTCCAAGGGATGACACTGTGGCGGGGGAGTGGTAGTGCACTCTCTTCTAGCCAGATCTTGACTCTGTGACTCAACAGAGTCCTGGGGAGGGATGGGTCCAAGGGATGTCACTGTGGCGGGGGAGTGGTAGTGCACTCTCTTCTAGCCAGATCTTGACTCTGTGACTCAACAGAGTCCTGGGGATGGGTCCAAGGGATGACACTGTGGCGGGGGAGTGGTAGTGCACTCTCTTCTAGCCAGATCTTGACTCTGTGACTCAACAGAGTCCTGGGGATGGGCCCAAGGGATGACACTGTGGCGGGGGAGTGGTAGTGCACTCTCTTCTAGCCAGATCTCGACTCTGTGACTCAACAGAGTCCTGGGGATGGGTCCAAGGGATGACACTGTGGCGGGGGAGTGGTAGTGCGCTCTCTTCTAGCCAGATCTCGACTCTGTGACTCAACAGAGTCCTGGGGATGGGTCCAAGGGATGACACTGTGGCGGGGGAGTGGTAGTGCACTCTCTTCTAGCCAGATATTGACTCTGTGACTCAACAGAGTCCTGGGGATGGGTCCAAGGGATGTCACTGTGGCAGGGGAGTGGTAGTGCACTCTCTTCTAGCCAGATCTTGACTCTGTGACTCAACAGAGTCCTGGGGATGGGTCCAAGGGATGGCACTATGGCGGGGGAGTGGTAGTGCACTCTCTTCTAGCCAGATCTTGACTCTATGACTCAACAGAGTCCTGGGGATGGGTCCAAGGGATGGCACTGTGGCGGGGGAGTGGTAGTGCGCTCTCTTCTAGCCAGATCTTGACTCTGTGACTCAACAGAGTCCTGGGGATGGGTCCAAGGGATGGCACTGTGGCGGGGGAGTGGTAGTGCACTCTCTTCTAGCCAGATCTTGACTCTGTGACTCAACAGAGTCCTGGGGATGGGTCCAAGGGATGACACTGTGGCGGGGGAGTGGTAGTGCACTCTCTTCTAGCCGGATCTTGACTCTGTGACTCAACAGAGTCCTGGGGATGGGTCCAAGGGATGGCACTGTGGCGGGGGAGTGGTAGTGCACTCTCATCTAGCCTGATCTTGACTCTGTGACTCAACAGAGTCCTGGGGATGGGTCCAAGGGATGACACTGTGGCGGGGGAGTGGTAGTGCACTCTCTTCTAGCCGGATCTTGACTCTGTGACTCAACAGAGTCCTGGGGATGGGTCCAAGGGATGGCACTGTGGCGGGGGAGTGGTAGTGCACTCTCTTCTAGCCAGATCTCGACTCTGTGACTCAACAGAGTCCTGGGGATGGGTCCAAGGGATGGCACTGTGGCAGGGGAGTGGTAGTGCACTCTCTTCTAGCCAGATCTTGACTCTGTGACTCAACAGAGTCCTGAGGATGGGTCCAAGGGATGGCACTGTGGCGGGGGAGTGGTAGTGCACTCTCTACTAGCCAGATCTTGACTCTGTGACTCAACAGAGTCCTGAGGATGGGTCCAAGAGATGACACTGTGGCGGGGGAGTGGTAGTGCACTCTCTTCTAGCCAGATCTTGACTCTGTGACTCAACAGAGTCCTGGGGATGGGTCCAAGGGATGACACTGTGGCTGGGGAGTGGTAGTGCACTCTCTTCTAGCCAGATCTTGACTCTGTGACTCAACAGAGTCCTGGGGATGGGTCCAAGGAATGACACTGTGGCGGGGGAGTGGTAGTGCACTCTCTTCTAGCCAGATCTTGACTCTGTGATTCAACAGAGTCCTGGGGATGGGTCCAAGGGATGACACTGTGGCCGGGGAGTGGTAGTGCTCTCTCTTCTAGCCAGATCTTGACTCTGTGACTCAACAGAGTCCTGGGGATGGGTCCAAGGGATGGCACTGTGGCGGGGGAGTGGTAGTGCACTCTCTTCTAGCCAGATCTTGACTCTGTGACTCAACAGAGTCCTGGGGAGGGATAGGTCCAAGGGATGACACTGTGGCGGGGGAGTGGTAGTGCACTCTCTTCTAGCCAGATCTTGACTCTGTGACTCAACGGAGTCCTGGGGATGGGTCCAAGGGATGACACTGTGGCGGGGGAGTGGCAGTGCACTCTCTTCTAGCCAGATCTTGACTCTATGACTCAACAGAGTCCTGGGGATGGGCCTAAGGGATTACACTGTGGCGGGGGAGTGGTAATGCACTCTCTTCTAGCCAGATATTGACTCTATGACTCAACAGAGTCCTGGGGATGGGTCCAAGGGATGGCACTGTGGCGGGGGAGTGGTAGTGCACTCTCTTCTAGCCAGATATTGACTCTGTGACTCAACAGAGTCCTGGGGATGGGTCCAAGGGATGGCACTGTGGCGGGGGAGTGGTAGTGCACTCTCTTCTAGCCAGATCTGGACTCTGTGACTCAACAGAGTCCTGGGGATGGGTCCAAGGGATGGCACTGTGGCGGGGGAGTGGTAGTGCACTCTCTTCTAGCCAGATCTCGACTCTGTGACTCAACAGAGTCCTGGGGATGGGTCCAAGGGATGGCACTGTGGCGGGGGAGTGGTAGTGCACTCTCTTCTAGCCAGATCTCGACTCTGTGACTCAACAGAGTCCTGGGGATGGGCCCAAGGGATGACACTGTGGCGGGCGAGTGGTAGTGCACTCTCTTCTAGACAGATCTTGACTCTGTGACTCAACAGAGTCCTGGGGATGGGTCCAAGGGATGACACTGTGGCGGGGGAGTGGTAGTGCACTCTCTTCTAGCCGGATCTTGACTCTGTGACTCAACAGAGTCCTGGGGATGGGTCCAAGGGATGGCACTGTGGCGGGGGAATGGTAGTGCACTCTCTTCTAGCCAGATCTTGACTCTGTGACTCCACAGAGTCCTGGGGATGGGTCCAAGGGATGACACTGTGGCGGGGGAGTGGTAGTGCACTCTCTTCTAGACAGATCTTGACTCTGTGACTCAACAGAGTCCTGGGGATGGGTCCAAGGGATGACACTGTGGCAGGGGAGTGGTAGTGCACTCTCTTCTAGCCAGATCTTGACTCTGTGACTCAACAGAGTCCTGGGGATGGGTCTAAGGGATGGCACTGTGGCGGGGGAGTGGTAGTGCACTCTCTTCTAGACGGATCTTGACTCTGTGACTCAACAGAGTCCTGGGGATGGGTCCAAGGGATGACACTGTGGCGGGGGAGTGGTAGTGCACTCTCTTCTAGCCGGATCTTGACTCTGTGAATCAACAGAGTCCTGGGGATGGGTCTAAGGGATGGCACTTTGGCGGGGGAGTGGTAGTGCACTCTCTTCTAGCCAGATCTTGACTCTGTGACTCAACAGAGTCCTGGGGATGGGTCCAAGGGATGACACTGTGGCGGGGGAGTGGTAGTGCACTCTCTTCTAGCCAGATCTTGACTCTATGACTCAACAGAGTCCTGGGGATGGGTCCAAGGGATGACACTGTGGCCGGGGAGTGGTAGTGCACTCTCTTCTAGCCAGATCTTGACTCTGTGACTCAACAGAGTCCTGGGGATGGGTCCAAGGGATGACACTGTGGCGGGGGAGTGGTAGTACACTCTCTTCTAGCCAGATCTTGACTCTGTGACTCAACAGAGTCCTGGGGATGGGTCCAAGGGATGACACTGTGGCGGGGGAGTGGTAGTGCACTCTCATCTAGTCAGATCTTGACTCCGTGACTCAACAGAATCCTGGGGATGGGTCCAAGGGATGACACTGTGGCGGGGGAGTGGTAGTGCACTCTCTTCTAGCCAGATCTTGACTCTGTGACTCAGCAGAGTCCTGGGGATGGGTCCAAGGGATGGCACTGTTTCGGGGGAGTGGTAGGGCACTCTCTTCTAGCCAGATCTTGACTCTGTGACTCAACAGAGTCCTGGGGATGGGTCCAAGGGATGACACTGTGGCGGGGGAGTGGTAGTGCACTCTCTTCTAGCCAGATCTTGACTCTGTGACTCAACAGAGTCCTGGGGAGGGATGGGTCCAAGGGATGGCACTGTGGCGGGGGAGTGGTAGTGCACTCTCTTCTAGCCAGATCTTGACTCTGTGACTCAACAGAGTCCTGAGGATGGGTCCAAGGGATGACACTGTGGCGGGGGAGTGGTAGTGCACTCTCATCTAGCCGGATCTTGACTCTGTGACTCAACAGAGTCCTGGGGATGGGTCCAAGGGATGACACTGTGGCAGGGGAGTGGTAGTGCACTCTCTTCTAGCCGGATCTTGACTCTGTGACTCAACAGAGTCCTGGGGATGGGTCCAAGGGATGACACTGTGGCGGGGGAGTGGTAGTGCACTCTCTTCTAGCCGGATCTTGACTTTGTGACTCAACAGAGTCCTGGGGATGGGTCTAAGGGATGGCACTGTGGCGGGGGAGTGGTAGTGCACTCTCTTCTAGCCGGATCTTGACTCTGTGACTCAACAGAGTCCTGGGGATGGGTCCAAGGGATGACACTGTGGCGGGGGAGTGGTAGTGCACTCTCTTCTAGCCGGATCTTGACTCTGTGACTCAACAGAGTCCTGGGGATGGGTCTAAGGGATGGCACTTTGGCGGGGGAGTGGTAGTGCACTCTCTTCTAGCCAGATCTTGACTCTGTGACTCAACAGAGTCCTGGGGATGGGTCCAAGGGATGACACTGTGGCGGGGGAGTGGTAGTGCACTCTCTTCTAGTCAGATCTTCACTCTATGACTCAACAGAGTCCTGGGGATGGGTCCAAGGGATGACACTGTGGCGGGGGAGTGGTAGTGCACTCTCTTCTAGCCGGATCTTGACTCTGTGACTCAACAGAGTCCTGGGGATGGGTCCAAGGGATGGCACTGTGGCGGGGGAGTGGTAGTGCACTCTCTTCTAGTCGGATCTTGACTCTGTGACTCAACAGAGTCCTGGGGATGGGTCCAAGGGGTGGCACTGTTTCGGGGGAGTGGCAGCGCACTCTCATCTAGCCAGATCTTGACTCTGTGACTCAACAGAGTCCTGGGGATGGGTCCAAGGGATGACACTGTGGCGGAGGAGTGGTAGTGCACTCTCATCTAGCCAGATCTTGACTCTGTGACTCAACAGAGTCCTGGGGATGGGTCCAAGGGATGACACTGTGGCGGGGGAGTGGTAGTGCACTCTCTTCTAGCCAGATCTTGACTCTGTGACTCAACAGAGTCCTGGGGATGGGTCCAAGGGATGACACTGTGGCGGGGGAGTGGTAGTGCACTCTCTTCTAGCCAGATCTTGACTCTGTGACTCAACAGAGTCCTGGGGAGGGATGGGTCCAAGGGATGTCACTGTGGCGGGGGAGTGGTAGTGCACTCTCTTCTAGCCAGATCTTGACTCTGTGACTCAACAGAGTCCTGGGGATGGGTCCAAGGGATGACACTGTGGCGGGGGAGTGGTAGTGCACTCTCTTCTAGCCAGATCTTGACTCTGTGACTCAACAGAGTCCAGGGGATGGGCCCAAGGGATGACACTGTGGCGGGGGAGTGGTAGTGCACTCTCTTCTAGCCCGATCTCGACTCTGTGACTCAACAGAGTCCTGGGGGTGGGTCCAAGGGATGACACTGTGGCGGGGGAGTGGTAGTGCGCTCTCTTCTAGCCAGATCTCGACTCTGTGACTCAACAGAGTCCTGGGGATGGGTCCAAGGGATGACACTGTGGCGGGGGAGTCGTAGTGCACTCTCTTCTAGCCAGATATTGACTCTGTGACTCAACAGAGTCCTGGGGATGGGTCCAAGGGATGTCACTGTGGCAGGGGAGTGGTAGTGCACTCTCTTCTAGCCAGATCTTGACTCTGTGACTCAACAGAGTCCTGGGGATGGGTCCAAGGGATGGCACTATGGCGGGGGAGTGGTAGTGCACTCTCTTCTAGCCAGATCTTGACTCTATGACTCAACAGAGTCCTGGGGATGGGTCCAAGGGATGGCACTGTGGCGGGGGAGTGGTAGTGCGCTCTCTTCTAGCCAGATCTTGACTCTGTGACTCAACAGAGTCCTGGGGATGGGTCCAAGGGATGGCACTGTGGCGGGGGAGTGGTAGTGCACTCTCTTCTAGCCAGATCTTGACTCTGTGACTCAACAGAGTCCTGGGGATGGGTCCAAGGGATGACACTGTGGCGGGGGAGTGGTAGTGCACTCTCTTCTAGCCGGATCTTGACTCTGTGACTCAACAGAGTCCTGGGGATGGGTCCAAGGGATGGCACTGTGGCGGGGGAGTGGTAGTGCACTCTCATCTAGCCTGATCTTGACTCTGTGACTCAACAGAGTCCTGGGGATGGGTCCAAGGGATGACACTGTGGCGGGGGAGTGGTAGTGCACTCTCTTCTAGCCGGATCTTGACTCTGTGACTCAACAGAGTCCTGGGGATGGGTCCAAGGGATGGCACTGTGGCGGGGGAGTGGTAGTGCACTCTCTTCTAGCCAGATCTCGACTCTGTGACTCAACAGAGTCCTGGGGATGGGTCCAAGGGATGGCACTGTGGCAGGGGAGTGGTAGTGCACTCTCTTCTAGCCAGATCTTGACTCTGTGACTCAACAGAGTCCTGAGGATGGGTCCAAGGGATGGCACTGTGGCGGGGGAATGGTAGTGCACTCTCTACTAGCCAGATCTTGACTCTGTGACTCAACAGAGTCCTGAGGATGGGTCCAAGAGATGACACTGTGGCGGGGGAGTGGTAGTGCACTCTCTTCTAGCCAGATCTTGACTCTGTGACTCAACAGAGTCCTGGGGATGGGTCCAAGGGATGACACTGTGGCTGGGGAGTGGTAGTGCACTCTCTTCTAGCCAGATCTTGACTCTGTGACTCAACAGAGTCCTGGGGATGGGTCCAAGGGATGGCACTGTGGCGGGGGAGTGGTAGTGCACTCTCTTCTAGACGGATCTTGACTCTGTGACTCAACAGAGTCCTGGGGATGGGTCCAAGGGATGACACTGTGGCGGGGGAGTGGTAGTGCACTCTCTTCTAGCCGGATCTTGACTCTGTGACTCAACAGAGTCCTGGGGATGGGTCTAAGGGATGGCACTTTGGCGGGGGAGTGGTAGTGCACTCTCTTCTAGCCAGATCTTGACTCTGTGACTCAACAGAGTCCTGGGGATGGGTCCAAGGGATGACACTGTGGCGGGGGAGTGGTAGTGCACTCTCTTCTAGCCAGATCTTGACTCTATGACTCAACAGAGTCCTGGGGATGGGTCCAAGGGATGACACTGTGGCGGGGGAGTGGTAGTGCACTCTCTTCTAGCCAGATCTTGACTCTGTGACTCAACAGAGTCCTGGGGATGGGTCCAAGGGATGACACTGTGGCGGGGGAGTGGTAGTGCACTCTCTTCTAGCCAGATCTTGACTCTATGACTCAACAGAGTCCTGGGGATGGGTCCAAGGGATGACACTGTGGCGGGGGAGTGGTAGTGCACTCTCATCTAGCCAGATCTTGACTCCGTGACTCAACAGAATCCTGGGGATGGGTCCAAGGGATGACACTGTGGCGGGGGAGTGGTAGTGCACTCTCTTCTAGCCAGATCTTGACTCTGTGACTCAGCAGAGTCCTGGGGATGGGTCCAAGGGATGGCACTGTTTCGGGGGAGTGGTAGGGCACTCTCTTCTAGCCAGATCTTGACTCTGTGACTCAACAGAGTCCTGGGGATGGGTCCAAGGGATGACACTGTGGCGGGGGAGTGGTAGTGCACTCTCTTCTAGCCAGATCTTGACTCTGTGACTCAACAGAGTCCTGGGGAGGGATGGGTCCAAGGGATGGCACTGTGGCGGGGGAGTGGTAGTGCACTCTCTTCTAGCCAGATCTTGACTCTGTGACTCAACAGAGTCCTGAGGATGGGTCCAAGGGATGACACTGTGGCGGGGGAGTGGTAGTGCACTCTCATCTAGCCGGATCTTGACTCTGTGACTCAACAGAGTCCTGGGGATGGGTCCAAGGGATGACACTGTGGCAGGGGAGTGGTAGTGCACTCTCTTCTAGCCGGATCTTGACTCTGTGACTCAACAGAGTCCTGGGGATGGGTCCAAGGGATGACACTGTGGCGGGGGAGTGGTAGTGCACTCTCTTCTAGCCGGATCTTGACTCTGTGACTCAACAGAGTCCTGGGGATGGGTCTAAGGGATGGCACTGTGGCGGGGGAGTGGTAGTGCACTCTCTTCTAGCCGGATCTTGACTCTGTGACTCAACAGAGTCCTGGGGATGGGTCCAAGGGATGACACTGTGGCGGGGGAGTGGTAGTGCACTCTCTTCTAGCCGGATCTTGACTCTGTGACTCAACAGAGTCCTGGGGATGGGTCTAAGGGATGGCACTTTGGCGGGGGAGTGGTAGTGCATTCTCTTCTAGCCAGATCTTGACTCTGTGACTCAACAGAGTCCTGGGGATGGGTCCAAGGGATGACACTGTGGCGGGGGAGTGGTAGTGCACTCTCTTCTAGCCAGATCTTGACTCTATGACTCAACAGAGTCCTGGGGATGGGTCCAAGGGATGACACTGTGGCGGGGGAGTGGTAGTGCACTCTCTTCTAGCCAGATCTTGACTCTGTGACTCAACAGAGTCCTGGGGATGGGTCCAAGGGATGGCACTGTGGCGGGGGAGTGGTAGTGCACTCTCTTCTAGTCGGATCTTGACTCTGTGACTCAACAGAGTCCTGGGGATGGGTCCAAGGGGTGGCACTGTTTCGGGGGAGTGGCAGCGCACTCTCATCTAGCCAGATCTTGACTCTGTGACTCAACAGAGTCCTGGGGATGGGTCCAAGGGATGACACTGTGGCGGAGGAGTGGTAGTGCACTCTCATCTAGCCAGATCTTGACTCTGTGACTCAACAGAGTCCTGGGGATGGGTCCAAGGGATGACACTGTGGCGGGGGAGTGGTAGTGCACTCTCTTCTAGCCAGATCTTGACTCTGTGACTCAACAGAGTCCTGGGGATGGGTCCAAGGGATGACACTGTGGCGGGGGAGTGGTAGTGCACTCTCTTCTAGCCAGATCTTGACTCTGTGACTCAACAGAGTCCTGGGGAGGGATGGGTCCAAGGGATGTCACTGTGGCGGGGGAGTGGTAGTGCACTCTCTTCTAGCCAGATCTTGACTCTGTGACTCAACAGAGTCCTGGGGATGGGTCCAAGGGATGACACTGTGGCGGGGGAGTGGTAGTGCACTCTCTTCTAGCCAGATCTTGACTCTGTGACTCAACAGAGTCCTGGGGATGGGCCCAAGGGATGACACTGTGGCGGGGGAGTGGTAGTGCACTCTCTTCTAGCCAGATCTCGACTCTGTGACTCAACAGAGTCCTGGGGATGGGTCCAAGGGATGACACTGTGGCGGGGGAGTGGTAGTGCGCTCTCTTCTAGCCAGATCTCGACTCTGTGACTCAACAGAGTCCTGGGGATGGGTCCAAGGGATGACACTGTGGCGGGGGAGTGGTAGTGCACTCTCTTCTAGCCAGATATTGACTCTGTGACTCAACAGAGTCCTGGGGATGGGTCCAAGGGATGTCACTGTGGCAGGGGAGTGGTAGTGCACTCTCTTCTAGCCAGATCTTGACTCTGTGACTCAACAGAGTCCTGGGGATGGGTCCAAGGGATGGCACTATGGCGGGGGAGTGGTAGTGCACTCTCTTCTAGCCAGATCTTGACTCTATGACTCAACAGAGTCCTGGGGATGGGTCCAAGGGATGGCACTGTGGCGGGGGAGTGGTAGTGCGCTCTCTTCTAGCCAGATCTTGACTCTGTGACTCAACAGAGTCCTGGGGATGGGTCCAAGGGATGGCACTGTGGCGGGGGAGTGGTAGTGCACTCTCTTCTAGCCAGATCTTGACTCTGTGACTCAACAGAGTCCTGGGGATGGGTCCAAGGGATGACACTGTGGCGGGGGAGTGGTAGTGCACTCTCTTCTAGCCGGATCTTGACTCTGTGACTCAACAGAGTCCTGGGGATGGGTCCAAGGGATGGCACTGTGGCGGGGGAGTGGTAGTGCACTCTCATCTAGCCTGATCTTGACTCTGTGACTCAACAGAGTCCTGGGGATGGGTCCAAGGGATGACACTGTGGCGGGGGAGTGGTAGTGCACTCTCTTCTAGCCGGATCTTGACTCTGTGACTCAACAGAGTCCTGGGGATGGGTCCAAGGGATGGCACTGTGGCGGGGGAGTGGTAGTGCACTCTCTTCTAGCCAGATCTCGACTCTGTGACTCAACAGAGTCCTGGGGATGGGTCCAAGGGATGGCACTGTGGCAGGGGAGTGGTAGTGCACTCTCTTCTAGCCAGATCTTGACTCTGTGACTCAACAGAGTCCTGAGGATGGGTCCAAGGGATGGCACTGTGGCGGGGGAGTGGTAGTGCACTCTCTACTAGCCAGATCTTGACTCTGTGACTCAACAGAGTCCTGAGGATGGGTCCAAGAGATGACACTGTGGCGGGGGAGTGGTAGTGCACTCTCTTCTAGCCAGATCTTGACTCTGTGACTCAACAGAGTCCTGGGGATGGGTCCAAGGGATGACACTGTGGCTGGGGAGTGGTAGTGCACTCTCTTCTAGCCAGATCTTGACTCTGTGACTCAACAGAGTCCTGGGGATGGGTCCAAGGAATGACACTGTGGCGGGGGAGTGGTAGTGCACTCTCTTCTAGCCAGATCTTGACTCTGTGATTCAACAGAGTCCTGGGGATGGGTCCAAGGGATGACACTGTGGCCGGGGAGTGGTAGTGCTCTCTCTTCTAGCCAGATCTTGACTCTGTGACTCAACAGAGTCCTGGGGATGGGTCCAAGGGATGGCACTGTGGCGGGGGAGTGGTAGTGCACTCTCTTCTAGCCAGATCTTGACTCTGTGACTCAACAGAGTCCTGGGGAGGGATAGGTCCAAGGGATGACACTGTGGCGGGGGAGTGGTAGTGCACTCTCTTCTAGCCAGATCTTGACTCTGTGACTCAACGGAGTCCTGGGGATGGGTCCAAGGGATGACACTGTGGCGGGGGAGTGGCAGTGCACTCTCTTCTAGCCAGATCTTGACTCTATGACTCAACAGAGTCCTGGGGATGGGCCTAAGGGATTACACTGTGGCGGGGGAGTGGTAGTGCACTCTCTTCTAGCCAGATATTGACTCTATGACTCAACAGAGTCCTGGGGATGGGTCCAAGGGATGGCACTGTGGCGGGGGAGTGGTAGTGCACTCTCTTCTAGCCAGATATTGACTCTGTGACTCAACAGAGTCCTGGGGATGGGTCCAAGGGATGGCACTGTGGCGGGGGAGTGGTAGTGCACTCTCTTCTAGCCAGATCTGGACTCTGTGACTCAACAGAGTCCTGGGGATGGGTCCAAGGGATGGCACTGTGGCGGGGGAGTGGTAGTGCACTCTCTTCTAGCCAGATCTCGACTCTGTGACTCAACAGAGTCCTGGGGATGGGTCCAAGGGATGGCACTGTGGCGGGGGAGTGGTAGTGCACTCTCTTCTAGCCAGATCTCGACTCTGTGACTCAACAGAGTCCTGGGGATGGGCCCAAGGGATGACACTGTGGCGGGCGAGTGGTAGTGCACTCTCTTCTAGACAGATCTTGACTCTGTGACTCAACAGAGTCCTGGGGATGGGTCCAAGGGATGACACTGTGGCGGGGGAGTGGTAGTGCACTCTCTTCTAGCCGGATCTTGACTCTGTGACTCAACAGAGTCCTGGGGATGGGTCCAAGGGATGGCACTGTGGCGGGGGAATGGTAGTGCACTCTCTTCTAGCCAGATCTTGACTCTGTGACTCCACAGAGTCCTGGGGATGGGTCCAAGGGATGACACTGTGGCGGGGGAGTGGTAGTGCACTCTCTTCTAGACAGATCTTGACTCTGTGACTCAACAGAGTCCTGGGGATGGGTCCAAGGGATGACACTGTGGCAGGGGAGTGGTAGTGCACTCTCTTCTAGCCAGATCTTGACTCTGTGACTCAACAGAGTCCTGGGGATGGGTCTAAGGGATGGCACTGTGGCGGGGGAGTGGTAGTGCACTCTCTTCTAGACGGATCTTGACTCTGTGACTCAACAGAGTCCTGGGGATGGGTCCAAGGGATGACACTGTGGCGGGGGAGTGGTAGTGCACTCTCTTCTAGCCGGATCTTGACTCTGTGAATCAACAGAGTCCTGGGGATGGGTCTAAGGGATGGCACTTTGGCGGGGGAGTGGTAGTGCACTCTCTTCTAGCCAGATCTTGACTCTGTGACTCAACAGAGTCCTGGGGATGGGTCCAAGGGATGACACTGTGGCGGGGGAGTGGTAGTGCACTCTCTTCTAGCCAGATCTTGACTCTATGACTCAACAGAGTCCTGGGGATGGGTCCAAGGGATGACACTGTGGCCGGGGAGTGGTAGTGCACTCTCTTCTAGCCAGATCTTGACTCTGTGACTCAACAGAGTCCTGGGGATGGGTCCAAGGGATGACACTGTGGCGGGGGAGTGGTAGTACACTCTCTTCTAGCCAGATCTTGACTCTGTGACTCAACAGAGTCCTGGGGATGGGTCCAAGGGATGACACTGTGGCGGGGGAGTGGTAGTGCACTCTCATCTAGTCAGATCTTGACTCCGTGACTCAACAGAATCCTGGGGATGGGTCCAAGGGATGACACTGTGGCGGGGGAGTGGTAGTGCACTCTCTTCTAGCCAGATCTTGACTCTGTGACTCAGCAGAGTCCTGGGGATGGGTCCAAGGGATGGCACTGTTTCGGGGAGTGGTAGGGCACTCTCTTCTAGCCAGATCTTGACTCTGTGACTCAACAGAGTCCTGGGGATGGGTCCAAGGGATGACACTGTGGCGGGGGAGTGGTAGTGCACTCTCTTCTAGCCAGATCTTGACTCTGTGACTCAACAGAGTCCTGGGGAGGGATGGGTCCAAGGGATGGCACTGTGGCGGGGGAGTGGTAGTGCACTCTCTTCTAGCCAGATCTTGACTCTGTGACTCAACAGAGTCCTGAGGATGGGTCCAAGGGATGACACTGTGGCGGGGGAGTGGTAGTGCACTCTCATCTAGCCGGATCTTGACTCTGTGACTCAACAGAGTCCTGGGGATGGGTCCAAGGGATGACACTGTGGCAGGGGAGTGGTAGTGCACTCTCTTCTAGCCGGATCTTGACTCTGTGACTCAACAGAGTCCTGGGGATGGGTCCAAGGGATGACACTGTGGCGGGGGAGTGGTAGTGCACTCTCTTCTAGCCGGATCTTGACTCTGTGACTCAACAGAGTCCTGGGGATGGGTCTAAGGGATGGCACTGTGGCGGGGGAGTGGTAGTGCACTCTCTTCTAGCCGGATCTTGACTCTGTGACTCAACAGAGTCCTGGGGATGGGTCCAAGGGATGACATTGTGGCGGGGGAGTGGTAGTGCACTCTCTTCTAGCCGGATCTTGACTCTGTGACTCAACAGAGTCCTGGGGATGGGTCTAAGGGATGGCACTTTGGCGGGGGAGTGGTAGTGCACTCTCTTCTAGCCAGATCTTGACTCTGTGACTCAACAGAGTCCTGGGGATGGGTCCAAGGGATGACACTGTGGCGGGGGAGTGGTAGTGCACTCTCTTCTAGCCAGATCTTCACTCTATGACTCAACAGAGTCCTGGGGATGGGTCCAAGGGATGACACTGTGGCGGGGGAGTGGTAGTGCACTCTCTTCTAGCCGGATCTTGACTCTGTGACTCAACAGAGTCCTGGGGATGGGTCCAAGGGATGGCACTGTGGCGGGGGAGTGGTAGTGCACTCTCTTCTAGTCGGATCTTGACTCTGTGACTCAACAGAGTCCTGGGGATGGGTCCAAGGGGTGGCACTGTTTCGGGGGAGTGGCAGCGCACTCTCATCTAGCCAGATCTTGACTCTGTGACTCAACAGAGTCCTGGGGATGGGTCCAAGGGATGACACTGTGGCGGAGGAGTGGTAGCGCACTCTCATCTAGCCAGATCTTGACTCTGTGACTCAACAGAGTCCTGGGGATGGGTCCAAGGGATGACACTGTGGCGGGGGAGTGGTAGTGCACTCTCTTCTAGCCAGATCTTGACTCTGTGACTCAACAGAGTCCTGGGGATGGGTCCAAGGGATGACACTGTGGCGGGGGAGTGGTAGTGCACTCTCTTCTAGCCAGATCTTGACTCTGTGACTCAACAGAGTCCTGGGGAGGGATGGGTCCAAGGGATGTCACTGTGGCGGGGGAGTGGTAGTGCACTCTCTTCTAGCCAGATCTTGACTCTGTGACTCAACAGAGTCCTGGGGATGGGTCCAAGGGATGACACTGTGGCGGGGGAGTGGTAGTGCACTCTCTTCTAGCCAGATCTTGACTCTGTGACTCAACAGAGTCCAGGGGATGGGCCCAAGGGATGACACTGTGGCGGGGGAGTGGTAGTGCACTCTCTTCTAGCCCGATCTCGACTCTGTGACTCAACAGAGTCCTGGGGGTGGGTCCAAGGGATGACACTGTGGCGGGGGAGTGGTAGTGCGCTCTCTTCTAGCCAGATCTCGACTCTGTGACTCAACAGAGTCCTGGGGATGGGTCCAAGGGATGACACTGTGGCGGGGGAGTCGTAGTGCACTCTCTTCTAGCCAGATATTGACTCTGTGACTCAACAGAGTCCTGGGGATGGGTCCAAGGGATGTCACTGTGGCAGGGGAGTGGTAGTGCACTCTCTTCTAGCCAGATCTTGACTCTGTGACTCAACAGAGTCCTGGGGATGGGTCCAAGGGATGGCACTATGGCGGGGGAGTGGTAGTGCACTCTCTTCTAGCCAGATCTTGACTCTATGACTCAACAGAGTCCTGGGGATGGGTCCAAGGGATGGCACTGTGGCGGGGGAGTGGTAGTGCGCTCTCTTCTAGCCAGATCTTGACTCTGTGACTCAACAGAGTCCTGGGGATGGGTCCAAGGGATGGCACTGTGGCGGGGGAGTGGTAGTGCACTCTCTTCTAGCCAGATCTTGACTCTGTGACTCAACAGAGTCCTGGGGATGGGTCCAAGGGATGACACTGTGGCGGGGGAGTGGTAGTGCACTCTCTTCTAGCCGGATCTTGACTCTGTGACTCAACAGAGTCCTGGGGATGGGTCCAAGGGATGGCACTGTGGCGGGGGAGTGGTAGTGCACTCTCATCTAGCCTGATCTTGACTCTGTGACTCAACAGAGTCCTGGGGATGGGTCCAAGGGATGACACTGTGGCGGGGGAGTGGTAGTGCACTCTCTTCTAGCCGGATCTTGACTCTGTGACTCAACAGAGTCCTGGGGATGGGTCCAAGGGATGGCACTGTGGCGGGGGAGTGGTAGTGCACTCTCTTCTAGCCAGATCTCGACTCTGTGACTCAACAGAGTCCTGGGGATGGGTCCAAGGGATGGCACTGTGGCAGGGGAGTGGTAGTGCACTCTCTTCTAGCCAGATCTTGACTCTGTGACTCAACAGAGTCCTGAGGATGGGTCCAAGGGATGGCACTGTGGCGGGGGAATGGTAGTGCACTCTCTACTAGCCAGATCTTGACTCTGTGACTCAACAGAGTCCTGAGGATGGGTCCAAGAGATGACACTGTGGCGGGGGAGTGGTAGTGCACTCTCTTCTAGCCAGATCTTGACTCTGTGACTCAACAGAGTCCTGGGGATGGGTCCAAGGGATGACACTGTGGCTGGGGAGTGGTAGTGCACTCTCTTCTAGCCAGATCTTGACTCTGTGACTCAACAGAGTCCTGGGGATGGGTCCAAGGGATGACACTGTGGCGGGGGAGTGGTAGTGCACTCTCTTCTAGCCAGATCTTGACTCTGTGACTCAACAGAGTCCTGGGGATGGGTCCAAGGGATGGCACTGTGGCAGGGGAGTGGTAGTGCACTCTCTTCTAGCCAGATCTTGACTCTGTGACTCAACAGAGTCCTGAGGATGGGTCCAAGGGATGGCACTGTGGCGGGGGAGTGGTAGTGCACTCTCTACTAGCCAGATCTTGACTCTGTGACTCAACAGAGTCCTGAGGATGGGTCCAAGAGATGACACTGTGGCGGGGGAGTGGTAGTGCACTCTCTTCTAGCCAGATCTTGACTCTGTGACTCAACAGAGTCCTGGGGATGGGTCCAAGGGATGACACTGTGGCGGGGGAGTGGTAGTGCACTCTCTTCTAGCCAGATCTTGACTCTGTGACTCAACAGAGTCCTGGGGATGGGTCCAAGGGATGGCACTGTGGCAGGGGAGTGGTAGTGCACTCTCTTCTAGCCAGATCTTGACTCTGTGACTCAACAGAGTCCTGAGGATGGGTCCAAGAGATGACACTGTGGCGGGGGAGTGGTAGTGCACTCTCTTCTAGCCAGATCTTGACTCTGTGACTCAACAGAGTCCTGGGGATGGGTCCAAGGGATGACACTGTGGCTGGGGAGTGGTAGTGCACTCTCTTCTAGCCAGATCTTGACTCTGTGACTCAACAGAGTCCTGGGGATGGGTCCAAGGGATGACACTGTGGCGGGGGAGTGGTAGTGCACTCTCTTCTAGCCAGATCTTGACTCTGTGACTCAACAGAGTCCTGGGGATGGGTCCAAGGGATGGCACTGTGGCGGGGGAGTGGTAGGGCACTCTCTTCTAGCCAGATCTTGACTCTGTGATTCAACAGAGTCCTGGGGATGGGTCCAAGGGATGACACTGTGGCCGGGGAGTGGTAGTGCTCTCTCTTCTAGCCAGATCTTGACTCTGTGACTCAACAGAGTCCTGGGGATGGGTCCAATGGATGGCACTGTGGCGGGGGAGTGGTAGTGCACTCTCTTCTAGCCAGATCTTGACTCTGTGACTCAACAGAGTCCTGGGGAGGGATGGGTCCAAGGGATGACACTGTGGCGGGGGAGTGGTAGTGCACTCTCTTCTAGCCAGATCTTGACTCTGTGACTCAACGGAGTCCTGGGGATGGGTCCAAGGGATGACACTGTGGCGGGGGAGTGGCAGTGCACTCTCTTCTAGCCAGATCTTGACTCTATGACTCAACAGAGTCCTGGGGATGGGCCCAAGGGATTACACTGTGGGGGGGGAGTGGTAGTGCACTCTCTTCTAGCCAGATATTGACTCTATGACTCAACAGAGTCCTGGGGATGGGTCCAAGGGATGGCACTGTGGCGGGGGAGTGGTAGTGCACTCTCTTCTAGCCAGATATTGACTCTGTGACTCAACAGAGTCCTGGGGATGGGTCCAAGGGATGGCACTGTGGCGGGGGAGTGGTAGTGCACTCTCTTCTAGCCAGATCTGGACTCTGTGACTCAACAGAGTCCTGGGGATGGGTCCAAGGGATGGCACTGTGGCGGGGGAGTGGTAGTGCACTCTCTTCTAGCCAGATCTCGACTCTGTGACTCAACAGAGTCCTGGGGATGGGTCCAAGGGATGGCACTGTGGCGGGGGAGTGGTAGTGCACTCTCTTCTAGCCAGATCTTGACTCTGTGACTCAACAGAGTCCTGGGGATGGGCCCAAGGGATGACACTGTGGCGGGCGAGTGGTAGTGCACTCTCTTCTAGACAGATCTTGACTCTGTGACTCAACAGAGTCCTGGGGATGGGTCCAAGGGATGACACTGTGGCGGGGGAGTGGTAGTGCACTCTCTTCTAGCCGGATCTTGACTCTGTGACTCAACAGAGTCCTGGGGATGGGTCCAAGGGATGGCACTGTGGCGGGGGAATGGTAGTGCACTCTCTTCTAGCCAGATCTTGACTCTGTGACTCCACAGAGTCCTGGGGATGGGTCCAAGGGATGACACTGTGGCGGGGGAGTGGTAGTGCACTCTCTTCTAGACAGATCTTGACTCTGTGACTCAACAGAGTCCTGGGGATGGGTCCAAGGGATGACACTGTGGCAGGGGAGTGGTAGTGCACTCTCTTCTAGCCAGATCTTGACTCTGTGACTCAACAGAGTCCTGGGGATGGGTCTAAGGGATGGCACTGTGGCGGGGGAGTGGTAGTGCACTCTCTTCTAGACGGATCTTGACTCTGTGACTCAACAGAGTCCTGGGGATGGGTCCAAGGGATGACACTGTGGCGGGGGAGTGGTAGTGCACTCTCTTCTAACCGGATCTTGACTCTGTGAATCAACAGAGTCCTGGGGATGGGTCTAAGGGATGGCACTTTGGCGGGGGAGTGGTAGTGCACTCTCTTCTAGCCAGATCTTGACTCTGTGACTCAACAGAGTCCTGGGGATGGGTCCAAGGGATGACACTGTGGCGGGGGAGTGGTAGTGCACTCTCTTCTAGCCAGATCTTGACTCTATGACTCAACAGAGTCCTGGGGATGGGTCCAAGGGATGACACTGTGGCGGGGGACTGGTAGTGGACTCTCTTCTAGCCAGATCTTGACTCTGTGACTCAACAGAGTCCTGGGGATGGGTCCAAGGGATGACACTGTGGCGGGGGAGTGGTAGTGCACTCTCTTCTAGCCAGATCTTGACTCTGTGACTCAACAGAGTCCTGGGGATGGGTCCAAGGGATGACACTGTGGCGGGGGAGTGGTAGTGCACTCTCATCTAGTCAGATCTTGACTCCGTGACTCAACAGAATCCTGGGGATGGGTCCAAGGGATGACACTGTGGCGGGGGAGTGGTAGTGCACTCTCTTCTAGCCAGATCTTGACTCTGTGACTCAGCAGAGTCCTGGGGATGGGTCCAAGGGATGGCACTGTTTCGGGGGAGTGGTAGGGCACTCTCTTCTAGCCAGATCTTGACTCTGTGACTCAACAGAGTCCTGGGGATGGGTCCAAGGGATGACACTGTGGCGGGGGAGTGGTAGTACACTCTCTTCTAGCCAGATCTTGACTCTGTGACTCAACAGAGTCCTGGGGAGGGATGGGTCCAAGGGATGGCACTGTGGCGGGGGAGTGGTAGTGCACTCTCTTCTAGCCAGATCTTGACTCTGTGACTCAACAGAGTCCTGAGGATGGGTCCAAGGGATGACACTGTGGCGGGGGAGTGGTAGTGCACTCTCATCTAGCCGGATCTTGACTCTGTGACTCAACAGAGTCCTGGGGATGGGTCCAAGGGATGACACTGTGGCAGGGGAGTGGTAGTGCACTCTCTTCTAGCCGGATCTTGACTCTGTGACTCAACAGAGTCCTAGGGGTGGGTCCAAGGGATGACACTGTGGCGGGGGAGTGGTAGTGCACTCTCTTCTAGCCGGATCTTGACTCTGTGACTCAACAGAGTCCTGGGGATGGGTCTAAGGGATGGCACTGTGGCGGGGGAGTGGTAGTGCACTCTCTTCTAGCCGGATCTTGACTCTGTGACTCAACAGAGTCCTGGGGATGGGTCCAAGGGATGACACTGTGGCGGGGGAGTGGTAGTGCACTCTCTTCTAGCCGGATCTTGACTCTGTGACTCAACAGAGTCCTGGGGATGGGTCATAGGGATGGCACTTTGGCGGGGGAGTGGTAGTGCACTCTCTTCTAGCCAGATCTTGACTCTGTGACTCAACAGAGTCCTGGGGATGGGTCCAAGGGATGACACTGTGGCGGGGGAGTGGTAGTGCACTCTCTTCTAGCCAGATCTTGACTCTATGACTCAACAGAGTCCTGGGGATGGGTCCAAGGGATGACACTGTGGCGGGGGAGTGGTAGTGCACTCTCTTCTAGCCGGATCTTGACTCTGTGACTCAACAGAGTCCTGGGGATGGGTCCAAGGGATGGCACTGTGGCGGGGGAGTGGTAGTGCACTCTCTTCTAGTCGGATCTTGACTCTGTGACTCAACAGAGTCCTGGGGATGGGTCCAAGGGGTGGCACTGTTTCGGGGGAGTGGCAGCGCACTCTCATCTAGCCAGATCTTGACTCTGTGACTCAACAGAGTCCTGGGGATGGGTCCAAGGGATGACACTGTGGCGGAGGAGTGGTAGTGCACTCTCATCTAGCCAGATCTTGACTCTGTGACTCAACAGAGTCCTGGGGATGGGTCCAAGGGATGACACTGTGGCGGGGGAGTGGTAGTGCACTCTCTTCTAGCCAGATCTTGACTCTGTGACTCAACAGAGTCCTGGGGATGGGTCCAAGGGATGACACTGTGGCGGGGGAGTGGTAGTGCACTCTCTTCTAGCCAGATCTTGACTCTGTGACTCAACAGAGTCCTGGGGAGGGATGGGTCCAAGGGATGTCACTGTGGCGGGGGAGTGGTAGTGCACTCTCTTCTAGCCAGATCTTGACTCTGTGACTCAACAGAGTCCTGGGGATGGGTCCAAGGGATGACACTGTGGCGGGGGAGTGGTAGTGCACTCTCTTCTAGCCAGATCTTGACTCTGTGACTCAACAGAGTCCAGGGGATGGGCCCAAGGGATGACACTGTGGCGGGGGAGTGGTAGTGCACTCTCTTCTAGCCAGATCTCGACTCTGTGACTCAACAGAGTCCTGGGGATGGGTCCAAGGGATGACACTGTGGCGGGGGAGTGGTAGTGCGCTCTCTTCTAGCCAGATCTCGACTCTGTGACTCAACAGAGTCCTGGGGATGGGTCCAAGGGATGACACTGTGGCGGGGGAGTGGTAGTGCACTCTCTTCTAGCCAGATATTGACTCTGTGACTCAACAGAGTCCTGGGGATGGGTCCAAGGGATGTCACTGTGGCAGGGGAGTGGTAGTGCACTCTCTTCTAGCCAGATCTTGACTCTGTGACTCAACAGAGTCCTGGGGATGGGTCCAAGGGATGGCACTGTGGCGGGGAGTGGTAGTGCGCTCTCTTCTAGCCAGATCTTGACTCTGTGACTCAACAGAGTCCTGGGGATGGGTACAAGGGATGGCACTGTGGCGGGGGAGTGGTAGTGCACTCTCTTCTAGCCAGATCTTGACTCTGTGACTCAACAGAGTCCTGGGGATGGGTACAAGGGATGGCACTGTGGCGGGGGAGTGGTAGTGCACTCTCTTCTAGCCAGATCTTGACTCTGTGACTCAACAGAGTCCTGGGGATGGGTCCAAGGGATGACACTGTGGCGGGGAAGTGGTAGTGCACTCTCTTCTAGCCGGATCTTGACTCTGTGACTCAACAGAGTCCTGGGGATGGGTCCAAGGGATGGCACTGTGGCGGGGGAGTGGTAGTGCACTCTCATCTAGCCTGATCTTGACTCTGTGACTCAACAGAGTCCTGGGGATGGGTCCAAGGGATGACACTGTGGCGGGGGAGTGGTAGTGCACTCTCTTCTAGCCGGATCTTGACTCTGTGACTCAACAGAGTCCTGGGGATGGGTCCAAGGGATGGCACTGTGGCGGGGGAGTGGTAGTGCACTCTCTTCTAGCCAGATCTCGACTCTGTGACTCAACAGAGTCCTGGGGATGGGTCCAAGGGATGACACTGTGGCGGGGGAGTGGTAGTGCACTCTCTTCTAGCCAGATATTGACTCTGTGACTCAACAGAGTCCTGGGGATGGGTCCAAGGGATGTCACTGTGGCAGGGGAGTGGTAGTGCACTCTCTTCTAGCCAGATCTTGACTCTGTGACTCAACAGAGTCCTGGGGATGGGTCCAAGGGATGGCACTATGGCGGGGGAGTGGTAGTGCACTCTCTTCTAGCCAGATCTTGACTCTATGACTCAACAGAGTCCTGGGGATGGGTCCAAGGGATGGCACTGTGGCGGGGAGTGGTAGTGCGCTCTCTTCTAGCCAGATCTTGACTCTGTGACTCAACAGAGTCCTGGGGATGGGTCCAAGGGATGGCACTGTGGCGGGGGAGTGGTAGTGCACTCTCTTCTAGCCACATCTTGACTCTGTGACTCAACAGAGTCCTGGGGATGGGTCCAAGGGATGACACTGTGGCGGGGGAGTGGTAGTGCACTCTCTTCTAGCCGGATCTTGACTCTGTGACTCAACAGAGTCCTGGGCATGGGTCCAAGGGATGGCACTGTGGCGGGGGAGTGGTAGTGCACTCTCATCTAGCCTGATCTTGACTCTGTGACTCAACAGAGTCCTGGGGATGGGTCCAAGGGATGACACTGTGGCGGGGGAGTGGTAGTGCACTCTCTTCTAGCCGGATCTTGACTCTGTGACTCAACAGAGTCCTGGGGATGGGTCCAAGGGATGGCACTGTGGCGGGGGAGTGGTAGTGCACTCTCTTCTAGCCAGATCTCGACTCTGTGACTCAACAGAGTCCTGGGGATGGGTCCAAGGGATGGCACTGTGGCAGGGGAGTGGTAGTGCACTCTCTTCTAGCCAGATCTTGACTCTGTGACTCAACAGAGTCCTGAGGATGGGTCCAAGGGATGGCACTGTGGCGGGGGAGTGGTAGTGCACTCTCTACTAGCCAGATCTTGACTCTGTGACTCAACAGAGTCCTGAGGATGGGTCCAAGAGATGACACTGTGGCGGGGGAGTGGTAGTGCACTCTCTTCTAGCCAGATCTTGACTCTGTGACTCAACAGAGTCCTGGGGATGGGTCCAAGGGATGACACTGTGGCTGGGGAGTGGTAGTGCACTCTCTTCTAGCCAGATCTTGACTCTGTGACTCAACAGAGTCCTGGGGATGGGTCCAAGGGATGACACTGTGGCGGGGGAGTGGTAGTGCACTCTCTTCTAGCCAGATCTTGACTCTGTGACTCAACAGAGTCCTGGGAATGGGTCCAAGGGATGGCACTGTGGCAGGGGAGTGGTAGTGCACTCTCTTCTAGCCAGATCTTGACTCTGTGACTCAACAGAGTCCTGAGGATGGGTCCAAGGGATGGCACTGTGGCGGGGGAGTGGTAGTGCACTCTCTACTAGCCAGATCTTGACTCTGTGACTCAACAGAGTCCTGAGGATGGGTCCAAGAGATGACACTGTGGCGGGGGAGTGGTAGTGCACTCTCTTCTAGCCAGATCTTGACTCTGTGACTCAACAGAGTCCTGGGGATGGGTCCAAGAGATGACACTGTGGCGGGGGAGTGGTAGTGCACTCTCTTCTAGCCAGATCTTGACTCTGTGACTCAACAGAGTCCTGGGGATGGGTCCAAGGGATGGCACTGTGGCAGGGGAGTGGTAGTGCACTCTCTTCTAGCCAGATCTTGACTCTGTGACTCAACAGAGTCCGGAGGATGGGTCCAAGGGATGGCACTGTGGCGGGGGAGTGGTAGTGCACTCTCTACTAGCCAGATCTTGACTCTGTGACTCAACAGAGTCCTGAGGATGGGTCCAAGAGATGACACTGTGGCGGGGGAGTGGTAGTGCACTCTCTTCTAGCCAGATCTTGACTCTGTGACTCAACAGAGTCCTGGGGATGGGTCCAAGGGATGACACTGTGGCTGGGGAGTGGTAGTGCACTCTCTTCTAGCCAGATCTTGACTCTGTGACTCAACAGAGTCCTGGGGATGGGTCCAAGGGATGACACTGTGGCGGGGGAGTGGTAGTGCACTCTCTTCTAGCCAGATCTTGACTCTGTGACTCAACAGAGTCCTGGGGATGGGTCCAAGGGATGGCACTGTGGCGGGGGAGTGGTAGTGCACTCTCTTCTAGCCAGATCTTGACTCTGTGACTCAACAGAGTCCTGGGGATGGGTCCAAGGGATGGCACTGTGGCGGGGGAGTGGTAGTGCACTCTCTTCTAGCCAGATCTTGACTCTGTGACTCAACAGAGTCCTGGGGAGGGATGGGTCCAAGGGATGACACTGTGGCGGGGGAGTGGTAGTGCACTCTCTTCTAGCCAGATCTTGACTCTGTGACTCAACGGAGTCCTGGGGATGGGTCCAAGGGATGACACTGTAGCGGGGGAGTGGCAGTGCACTCTCTTCTAGCCAGATCTTGACTCTATGACTCAACAGAGTCCTGGGGATGGGCCCAAGGGATTACACTGTGGCGGGGGAGTGGTAGTGCACTCTCTTCTAGCCAGATATTGACTCTATGACTCAACAGAGTCCTGGGGATGGGTCCAAGGGATGGCACTGTGGCGGGGGAGTGGTAGTGCACTCTCATCTAGCCAGATATTGACTCTGTGACTCAACAGAGTCCTGGGGATGGGTCCAAGGGATGGCACTGTGGCGGGGGAGTGGTAGTGCACTCTCTTCTAGCCAGATCTGGACTCTGTGACTCAACAGAGTCCTGGGGATGGGTCCAAGGGATGGCACTGTGGCGGGGGAGTGGTAGTGCACTCTCTTCTAGCCAGATCTCGACTCTGTGACTCAACAGAGTCCTGGGGATGGGTCCAAGGGATGGCACTGTGGCGGGGGAGTGGTAGTGCACTCTCTTCTAGCCAGATCTTGACTCTGTGACTCAACAGAGTCCTGGGGATGGGCCCAAGGGATGACACTGTGGCGGGCGAGTGGTAGTGCACTCTCTTCTAGACAGATCTTGACTCTGTGACTCAACAGAGTCCTGGGGATGGGTCCAAGGGATGACACTGTGGCGGGGGAGTGGTAGTGCACTCTCTTCTAGCCGGATCTTGACTCTGTGACTCAACAGAGTCCTGGGGATGGGTCCAAGGGATGGCACTGTGGCGGGGAAATGGTAGTGCACTCTCTTCTAGCCAGATCTTGACTCTGTGACTCCACAGAGTCCTGGGGATGGGTCCAAGGGATGACACTGTGGCGGGGGAGTGGTAGTGCACTCTCTTCTAGACAGATCTTGACTCTGTGACTCAACAGAGTCCTGGGGATGGGTCCAAGGGATGACACTGTGGCAGGGGAGTGGTAGTGCACTCTCTTCTAGCCAGATCTTGACTCTGTGACTCAACAGAGTCCTGGGGATGGGTCTAAGGGATGGCACTGTGGCGGGGGAGTGGTAGTGCACTCTCTTCTAGACGGATCTTGACTCTGTGACTCAACAGAGTCCTGGGGATGGGTCCAAGGGATGACACTGTGGCGGGGGAGTGGTAGTGCACTCTCTTCTAACCGGATCTTGACTCTGTGAATCAACAGAGTCCTGGGGATGGGTCTAAGGGATGGCACTTTGGCGGGGGAGTGGTAGTGCACTCTCTTCTAGCCAGATCTTGACTCTGTGACTCAACAGAGTCCTGGGGATGGGTCCAAGGGATGACACTGTGGCGGGGGAGTGGTAGTGCACTCTCTTCTAGCCAGATCTTGACTCTATGACTCAACAGAGTCCTGGGGATGGGTCCAAGGGATGACACTGTGGCGGGGGAGTGGTAGTGCACTCTCTTCTAGCCAGATCTTGACTCTGTGACTCAACAGAGTCCTGGGGATGGGTCCAAGGGATGACACTGTGGCGGGGGAGTGGTAGTGCACTCTCTTCTAGCCAGATCTTGACTCTGTGACTCAACAGAGTCCTGGGGATGGGTCCAAGGGATGACACTGTGGCAGGGGAGTGGTAGTGCACTCTCATCTAGTCAGATCTTGACTCCGTGACTCAACAGAATCCTGGGGATGGGTCCAAGGGATGACACTGTGGCGGGGGAGTGGTAGTGCACTCTCTTCTAGCCAGATATTGACTCTGTGACTCAGCAGAGTCCTGGGGATGGGTCCAAGGGATGGCACTGTTTCGGGGGAGTGGTAGGGCACTCTCTTCTAGCCAGATCTTGACTCTGTGACTCAACAGAGTCCTGGGGATGGGTCCAAGGGATGACACTGTGGCGGGGGAGTGGTAGTGCACTCTCTTCTAGCCAGATCTTGACTCTGTGACTCAACAGAGTCCTGGGGAGGGATGGGTCCAAGGGATGGCACTGTGGCGGGGGAGTGGTAGTGCACTCTCTTCTAGCCAGATCTTGACTCTGTGACTCAACAGAGTCCTGAGGATGGGTCCAAGGGATGACACTGTGGCGGGGGAGTGGTAGTGCACTCTCATCTAGCCGGATCTTGACTCTGTGACTCAACAGAGTCCTGAGGATGGGTCCAAGGGATGACACTGTGGCGGGGGAGTGGTAGTGCACTCTCTTCTAGCCAGATCTGGACTCTGTGACTCAACAGAGTCCTGGGGATGGGTCCAAGGGATGGCACTGTGGCGGGGGAGTGGTAGTGCACTCTCTTCTAGCCAGATCTCGACTCTGTGACTCAACAGAGTCCTGGGGATGGGTCCAAGGGATGGCACTGTGGCGGGGGAGTGGTAGTGCACTCTCTTCTAGCCAGATCTTGACTCTGTGACTCAACAGAGTCCTGGGGATGGGCCCAAGGGATGACACTGTGGCGGGCGAGTGGTAGTGCACTCTCTTCTAGACAGATCTTGACTCTGTGACTCAACAGAGTCCTGGGGATGGGTCCAAGGGATGACACTGTGGCGGGGGAGTGGTAGTGCACTCTCTTCTAGCCGGATCTTGACTCTGTGACTCAACAGAGTCCTGGGGATGGGTCCAAGGGATGGCACTGTGGCGGGGAAATGGTAGTGCACTCTCTTCTAGCCAGATCTTGACTCTGTGACTCCACAGAGTCCTGGGGATGGGTCCAAGGGATGACACTGTGGCGGGGGAGTGGTAGTGCACTCTCTTCTAGACAGATCTTGACTCTGTGACTCAACAGAGTCCTGGGGATGGGTCCAAGGGATGACACTGTGGCAGGGGAGTGGTAGTGCACTCTCTTCTAGCCAGATCTTGACTCTGTGACTCAACAGAGTCCTGGGGATGGGTCTAAGGGATGGCACTGTGGCGGGGGAGTGGTAGTGCACTCTCTTCTAGACGGATCTTGACTCTGTGACTCAACAGAGTCCTGGGGATGGGTCCAAGGGATGACACTGTGGCGGGGGAGTGGTAGTGCACTCTCTTCTAACCGGATCTTGACTCTGTGAATCAACAGAGTCCTGGGGATGGGTCTAAGGGATGGCACTTTGGCGGGGGAGTGGTAGTGCACTCTCTTCTAGCCAGATCTTGACTCTGTGACTCAACAGAGTCCTGGGGATGGGTCCAAGGGATGACACTGTGGCGGGGGAGTGGTAGTGCACTCTCTTCTAGCCAGATCTTGACTCTATGACTCAACAGAGTCCTGGGGATGGGTCCAAGGGATGACACTGTGGCGGGGGAGTGGTAGTGCACTCTCTTCTAGCCAGATCTTGACTCTGTGACTCAACAGAGTCCTGGGGATGGGTCCAAGGGATGACACTGTGGCGGGGGAGTGGTAGTGCACTCTCTTCTAGCCAGATCTTGACTCTGTGACTCAACAGAGTCCTGGGGATGGGTCCAAGGGATGACACTGTGGCAGGGGAGTGGTAGTGCACTCTCATCTAGTCAGATCTTGACTCCGTGACTCAACAGAATCCTGGGGATGGGTCCAAGGGATGACACTGTGGCGGGGGAGTGGTAGTGCACTCTCTTCTAGCCAGATATTGACTCTGTGACTCAGCAGAGTCCTGGGGATGGGTCCAAGGGATGGCACTGTTTCGGGGGAGTGGTAGGGCACTCTCTTCTAGCCAGATCTTGACTCTGTGACTCAACAGAGTCCTGGGGATGGGTCCAAGGGATGACACTGTGGCGGGGGAGTGGTAGTGCACTCTCTTCTAGCCAGATCTTGACTCTGTGACTCAACAGAGTCCTGGGGAGGGATGGGTCCAAGGGATGGCACTGTGGCGGGGGAGTGGTAGTGCACTCTCTTCTAGCCAGATCTTGACTCTGTGACTCAACAGAGTCCTGAGGATGGGTCCAAGGGATGACACTGTGGCGGGGGAGTGGTAGTGCACTCTCATCTAGCCGGATCTTGACTCTGTGACTCAACAGAGTCCTGAGGATGGGTCCAAGGGATGACACTGTGGCGGGGGAGTGGTAGTGCACTCTCTTCTAGCCAGATCTTGACTCTGTGATTCAACAGAGTCCTGGGGATGGGTCCAAGGGATGACACTGTGGCCGGGGAGTGGTAGTGCTCTCTCTTCTAGCCAGATCTTGACTCTGTGACTCAACAGAGTCCTGGGGATGGGTCCAATGGATGGCACTGTGGCGGGGGAGTGGTAGTGCACTCTCTTCTAGCCAGATCTTGACTCTGTGACTCAACAGAGTCCTGGGGAGGGATGGGTCCAAGGGATGACACTGTGGCGGGGGAGTGGTAGTGCACTCTCTTCTAGCCAGATCTTGACTCTGTGACTCAACGGAGTCCTGGGGATGGGTCCAAGGGATGACACTGTGGCGGGGGAGTGGCAGTGCACTCTCTTCTAGCCAGATCTTGACTCTATGACTCAACAGAGTCCTGGGGATGGGCCCAAGGGATTACACTGTGGGGGGGGAGTGGTAGTGCACTCTCTTCTAGCCAGATATTGACTCTATGACTCAACAGAGTCCTGGGGATGGGTCCAAGGGATGGCACTGTGGCGGGGGAGTGGTAGTGCACTCTCTTCTAGCCAGATATTGACTCTGTGACTCAACAGAGTCCTGGGGATGGGTCCAAGGGATGGCACTGTGGCGGGGGAGTGGTAGTGCACTCTCTTCTAGCCAGATCTGGACTCTGTGACTCAACAGAGTCCTGGGGATGGGTCCAAGGGATGGCACTGTGGCGGGGGAGTGGTAGTGCACTCTCTTCTAGCCAGATCTCGACTCTGTGACTCAACAGAGTCCTGGGGATGGGTCCAAGGGATGGCACTGTGGCGGGGGAGTGGTAGTGCACTCTCTTCTAGCCAGATCTTGACTCTGTGACTCAACAGAGTCCTGGGGATGGGCCCAAGGGATGACACTGTGGCGGGCGAGTGGTAGTGCACTCTCTTCTAGACAGATCTTGACTCTGTGACTCAACAGAGTCCTGGGGATGGGTCCAAGGGATGACACTGTGGCGGGGGAGTGGTAGTGCACTCTCTTCTAGCCGGATCTTGACTCTGTGACTCAACAGAGTCCTGGGGATGGGTCCAAGGGATGGCACTGTGGCGGGGGAATGGTAGTGCACTCTCTTCTAGCCAGATCTTGACTCTGTGACTCCACAGAGTCCTGGGGATGGGTCCAAGGGATGACACTGTGGCGGGGGAGTGGTAGTGCACTCTCTTCTAGACAGATCTTGACTCTGTGACTCAACAGAGTCCTGGGGATGGGTCCAAGGGATGACACTGTGGCAGGGGAGTGGTAGTGCACTCTCTTCTAGCCAGATCTTGACTCTGTGACTCAACAGAGTCCTGGGGATGGGTCTAAGGGATGGCACTGTGGCGGGGGAGTGGTAGTGCACTCTCTTCTAGACGGATCTTGACTCTGTGACTCAACAGAGTCCTGGGGATGGGTCCAAGGGATGACACTGTGGCGGGGGAGTGGTAGTGCACTCTCTTCTAACCGGATCTTGACTCTGTGAATCAACAGAGTCCTGGGGATGGGTCTAAGGGATGGCACTTTGGCGGGGGAGTGGTAGTGCACTCTCTTCTAGCCAGATCTTGACTCTGTGACTCAACAGAGTCCTGGGGATGGGTCCAAGGGATGACACTGTGGCGGGGGAGTGGTAGTGCACTCTCTTCTAGCCAGATCTTGACTCTATGACTCAACAGAGTCCTGGGGATGGGTCCAAGGGATGACACTGTGGCGGGGGACTGGTAGTGGACTCTCTTCTAGCCAGATCTTGACTCTGTGACTCAACAGAGTCCTGGGGATGGGTCCAAGGGATGACACTGTGGCGGGGGAGTGGTAGTGCACTCTCTTCTAGCCAGATCTTGACTCTGTGACTCAACAGAGTCCTGGGGATGGGTCCAAGGGATGACACTGTGGCGGGGGAGTGGTAGTGCACTCTCATCTAGTCAGATCTTGACTCCGTGACTCAACAGAATCCTGGGGATGGGTCCAAGGGATGACACTGTGGCGGGGGAGTGGTAGTGCACTCTCTTCTAGCCAGATCTTGACTCTGTGACTCAGCAGAGTCCTGGGGATGGGTCCAAGGGATGGCACTGTTTCGGGGGAGTGGTAGGGCACTCTCTTCTAGCCAGATCTTGACTCTGTGACTCAACAGAGTCCTGGGGATGGGTCCAAGGGATGACACTGTGGCGGGGGAGTGGTAGTACACTCTCTTCTAGCCAGATCTTGACTCTGTGACTCAACAGAGTCCTGGGGAGGGATGGGTCCAAGGGATGGCACTGTGGCGGGGGAGTGGTAGTGCACTCTCTTCTAGCCAGATCTTGACTCTGTGACTCAACAGAGTCCTGAGGATGGGTCCAAGGGATGACACTGTGGCGGGGGAGTGGTAGTGCACTCTCATCTAGCCGGATCTTGACTCTGTGACTCAACAGAGTCCTGGGGATGGGTCCAAGGGATGACACTGTGGCAGGGGAGTGGTAGTGCACTCTCTTCTAGCCGGATCTTGACTCTGTGACTCAACAGAGTCCTGGGGATGGGTCCAAGGGATGACACTGTGGCGGGGGAGTGGTAGTGCACTCTCTTCTAGCCGGATCTTGACTCTGTGACTCAACAGAGTCCTGGGGATGGGTCTAAGGGATGGCACTGTGGCGGGGGAGTGGTAGTGCACTCTCTTCTAGCCGGATCTTGACTCTGTGACTCAACAGAGTCCTGGGGATGGGTCCAAGGGATGACACTGTGGCGGGGGAGTGGTAGTGCACTCTCTTCTAGCCGGATCTTGACTCTGTGACTCAACAGAGTCCTGGGGATGGGTCATAGGGATGGCACTTTGGCGGGGGAGTGGTAGTGCACTCTCTTCTAGCCAGATCTTGACTCTGTGACTCAACAGAGTCCTGGGGATGGGTCCAAGGGATGACACTGTGGCGGGGGAGTGGTAGTGCACTCTCTTCTAGCCAGATCTTGACTCTATGACTCAACAGAGTCCTGGGGATGGGTCCAAGGGATGACACTGTGGCGGGGGAGTGGTAGTGCACTCTCTTCTAGCCGGATCTTGACTCTGTGACTCAACAGAGTCCTGGGGATGGGTCCAAGGGATGGCACTGTGGCGGGGGAGTGGTAGTGCACTCTCTTCTAGTCGGATCTTGACTCTGTGACTCAACAGAGTCCTGGGGATGGGTCCAAGGGGTGACACTGTTTCGGGGGAGTGGCAGCGCACTCTCATCTAGCCAGATCTTGACTCTGTGACTCAACAGAGTCCTGGGGATGGGTCCAAGGGATGACACTGTGGCGGAGGAGTGGTAGTGCACTCTCATCTAGCCAGATCTTGACTCTGTGACTCAACAGAGTCCTGGGGATGGGTCCAAGGGATGACACTGTGGCGGGGGAGTGGTAGTGCACTCTCTTCTAGCCAGATCTTGACTCTGTGACTCAACAGAGTCCTGGGGATGGGTCCAAGGGATGACACTGTGGCGGGGGAGTGGTAGTGCACTCTCTTCTAGCCAGATCTTGACTCTGTGACTCAACAGAGTCCTGGGGAGGGATGGGTCCAAGGGATGTCACTGTGGCGGGGGAGTGGTAGTGCACTCTCTTCTAGCCAGATCTTGACTCTGTGACTCAACAGAGTCCTGGGGATGGGTCCAAGGGATGACACTGTGGCGGGGGAGTGGTAGTGCACTCTCTTCTAGCCAGATCTTGACTCTGTGACTCAACAGAGTCCAGGGGATGGGCCCAAGGGATGACACTGTGGCGGGGGAGTGGTAGTGCACTCTCTTCTAGCCAGATCTCGACTCTGTGACTCAACAGAGTCCTGGGGATGGGTCCAAGGGATGACACTGTGGCGGGGGAGTGGTAGTGCGCTCTCTTCTAGCCAGATCTCGACTCTGTGACTCAACAGAGTCCTGGGGATGGGTCCAAGGGATGACACTGTGGCGGGGGAGTGGTAGTGCACTCTCTTCTAGCCAGATATTGACTCTGTGACTCAACAGAGTCCTGGGGATGGGTCCAAGGGATGTCACTGTGGCAGGGGAGTGGTAGTGCACTCTCTTCTAGCCAGATCTTGACTCTGTGACTCAACAGAGTCCTGGGGATGGGTCCAAGGGATGGCACTGTGGCGGGGAGTGGTAGTGCGCTCTCTTCTAGCCAGATCTTGACTCTGTGACTCAACAGAGTCCTGGGGATGGGTACAAGGGATGGCACTGTGGCGGGGGAGTGGTAGTGCACTCTCTTCTAGCCAGATCTTGACTCTGTGACTCAACAGAGTCCTGGGGATGGGTACAAGGGATGGCACTGTGGCGGGGGAGTGGTAGTGCACTCTCTTCTAGCCAGATCTTGACTCTGTGACTCAACAGAGTCCTGGGGATGGGTCCAAGGGATGACACTGTGGCGGGGAAGTGGTAGTGCACTCTCTTCTAGCCGGATCTTGACTCTGTGACTCAACAGAGTCCTGGGGATGGGTCCAAGGGATGGCACTGTGGCGGGGGAGTGGTAGTGCACTCTCATCTAGCCTGATCTTGACTCTGTGACTCAACAGAGTCCTGGGGATGGGTCCAAGGGATGACACTGTGGCGGGGGAGTGGTAGTGCACTCTCTTCTAGCCGGATCTTGACTCTGTGACTCAACAGAGTCCTGGGGATGGGTCCAAGGGATGGCACTGTGGCGGGGGAGTGGTAGTGCACTCTCTTCTAGCCAGATCTCGACTCTGTGACTCAACAGAGTCCTGGGGATGGGTCCAAGGGATGACACTGTGGCGGGGGAGTGGTAGTGCACTCTCTTCTAGCCAGATATTGACTCTGTGACTCAACAGAGTCCTGGGGATGGGTCCAAGGGATGTCACTGTGGCAGGGGAGTGGTAGTGCACTCTCTTCTAGCCAGATCTTGACTCTGTGACTCAACAGAGTCCTGGGGATGGGTCCAAGGGATGGCACTATGGCGGGGGAGTGGTAGTGCACTCTCTTCTAGCCAGATCTTGACTCTATGACTCAACAGAGTCCTGGGGATGGGTCCAAGGGATGGCACTGTGGCGGGGAGTGGTAGTGCGCTCTCTTCTAGCCAGATCTTGACTCTGTGACTCAACAGAGTCCTGGGGATGGGTCCAAGGGATGGCACTGTGGCGGGGGAGTGGTAGTGCACTCTCTTCTAGCCACATCTTGACTCTGTGACTCAACAGAGTCCTGGGGATGGGTCCAAGGGATGACACTGTGGCGGGGGAGTGGTAGTGCACTCTCTTCTAGCCGGATCTTGACTCTGTGACTCAACAGAGTCCTGGGCATGGGTCCAAGGGATGGCACTGTGGCGGGGGAGTGGTAGTGCACTCTCATCTAGCCTGATCTTGACTCTGTGACTCAACAGAGTCCTGGGGATGGGTCCAAGGGATGACACTGTGGCGGGGGAGTGGTAGTGCACTCTCTTCTAGCCGGATCTTGACTCTGTGACTCAACAGAGTCCTGGGGATGGGTCCAAGGGATGGCACTGTGGCGGGGGAGTGGTAGTGCACTCTCTTCTAGCCAGATCTCGACTCTGTGACTCAACAGAGTCCTGGGGATGGGTCCAAGGGATGGCACTGTGGCAGGGGAGTGGTAGTGCACTCTCTTCTAGCCAGATCTTGACTCTGTGACTCAACAGAGTCCTGAGGATGGGTCCAAGGGATGGCACTGTGGCGGGGGAGTGGTAGTGCACTCTCTACTAGCCAGATCTTGACTCTGTGACTCAACAGAGTCCTGAGGATGGGTCCAAGAGATGACACTGTGGCGGGGGAGTGGTAGTGCACTCTCTTCTAGCCAGATCTTGACTCTGTGACTCAACAGAGTCCTGGGGATGGGTCCAAGGGATGACACTGTGGCTGGGGAGTGGTAGTGCACTCTCTTCTAGCCAGATCTTGACTCTGTGACTCAACAGAGTCCTGGGGATGGGTCCAAGGGATGACACTGTGGCGGGGGAGTGGTAGTGCACTCTCTTCTAGCCAGATCTTGACTCTGTGACTCAACAGAGTCCTGGGAATGGGTCCAAGGGATGGCACTGTGGCAGGGGAGTGGTAGTGCACTCTCTTCTAGCCAGATCTTGACTCTGTGACTCAACAGAGTCCTGAGGATGGGTCCAAGGGATGGCACTGTGGCGGGGGAGTGGTAGTGCACTCTCTACTAGCCAGATCTTGACTCTGTGACTCAACAGAGTCCTGAGGATGGGTCCAAGAGATGACACTGTGGCGGGGGAGTGGTAGTGCACTCTCTTCTAGCCAGATCTTGACTCTGTGACTCAACAGAGTCCTGGGGATGGGTCCAAGAGATGACACTGTGGCGGGGGAGTGGTAGTGCACTCTCTTCTAGCCAGATCTTGACTCTGTGACTCAACAGAGTCCTGGGGATGGGTCCAAGGGATGGCACTGTGGCAGGGGAGTGGTAGTGCACTCTCTTCTAGCCAGATCTTGACTCTGTGACTCAACAGAGTCCGGAGGATGGGTCCAAGGGATGGCACTGTGGCGGGGGAGTGGTAGTGCACTCTCTACTAGCCAGATCTTGACTCTGTGACTCAACAGAGTCCTGAGGATGGGTCCAAGAGATGACACTGTGGCGGGGGAGTGGTAGTGCACTCTCTTCTAGCCAGATCTTGACTCTGTGACTCAACAGAGTCCTGGGGATGGGTCCAAGGGATGACACTGTGGCTGGGGAGTGGTAGTGCACTCTCTTCTAGCCAGATCTTGACTCTGTGACTCAACAGAGTCCTGGGGATGGGTCCAAGGGATGACACTGTGGCGGGGGAGTGGTAGTGCACTCTCTTCTAGCCAGATCTTGACTCTGTGACTCAACAGAGTCCTGGGGATGGGTCCAAGGGATGGCACTGTGGCGGGGGAGTGGTAGTGCACTCTCTTCTAGCCAGATCTTGACTCTGTGACTCAACAGAGTCCTGGGGATGGGTCCAAGGGATGGCACTGTGGCGGGGGAGTGGTAGTGCACTCTCTTCTAGCCAGATCTTGACTCTGTGACTCAACAGAGTCCTGGGGAGGGATGGGTCCAAGGGATGACACTGTGGCGGGGGAGTGGTAGTGCACTCTCTTCTAGCCAGATCTTGACTCTGTGACTCAACGGAGTCCTGGGGATGGGTCCAAGGGATGACACTGTAGCGGGGGAGTGGCAGTGCACTCTCTTCTAGCCAGATCTTGACTCTATGACTCAACAGAGTCCTGGGGATGGGCCCAAGGGATTACACTGTGGCGGGGGAGTGGTAGTGCACTCTCTTCTAGCCAGATATTGACTCTATGACTCAACAGAGTCCTGGGGATGGGTCCAAGGGATGGCACTGTGGCGGGGGAGTGGTAGTGCACTCTCATCTAGCCAGATATTGACTCTGTGACTCAACAGAGTCCTGGGGATGGGTCCAAGGGATGGCACTGTGGCGGGGGAGTGGTAGTGCACTCTCTTCTAGCCAGATCTGGACTCTGTGACTCAACAGAGTCCTGGGGATGGGTCCAAGGGATGGCACTGTGGCGGGGGAGTGGTAGTGCACTCTCTTCTAGCCAGATCTCGACTCTGTGACTCAACAGAGTCCTGGGGATGGGTCCAAGGGATGGCACTGTGGCGGGGGAGTGGTAGTGCACTCTCTTCTAGCCAGATCTTGACTCTGTGACTCAACAGAGTCCTGGGGATGGGCCCAAGGGATGACACTGTGGCGGGCGAGTGGTAGTGCACTCTCTTCTAGACAGATCTTGACTCTGTGACTCAACAGAGTCCTGGGGATGGGTCCAAGGGATGACACTGTGGCGGGGGAGTGGTAGTGCACTCTCTTCTAGCCGGATCTTGACTCTGTGACTCAACAGAGTCCTGGGGATGGGTCCAAGGGATGGCACTGTGGCGGGGAAATGGTAGTGCACTCTCTTCTAGCCAGATCTTGACTCTGTGACTCCACAGAGTCCTGGGGATGGGTCCAAGGGATGACACTGTGGCGGGGGAGTGGTAGTGCACTCTCTTCTAGACAGATCTTGACTCTGTGACTCAACAGAGTCCTGGGGATGGGTCCAAGGGATGACACTGTGGCAGGGGAGTGGTAGTGCACTCTCTTCTAGCCAGATCTTGACTCTGTGACTCAACAGAGTCCTGGGGATGGGTCTAAGGGATGGCACTGTGGCGGGGGAGTGGTAGTGCACTCTCTTCTAGACGGATCTTGACTCTGTGACTCAACAGAGTCCTGGGGATGGGTCCAAGGGATGACACTGTGGCGGGGGAGTGGTAGTGCACTCTCTTCTAACCGGATCTTGACTCTGTGAATCAACAGAGTCCTGGGGATGGGTCTAAGGGATGGCACTTTGGCGGGGGAGTGGTAGTGCACTCTCTTCTAGCCAGATCTTGACTCTGTGACTCAACAGAGTCCTGGGGATGGGTCCAAGGGATGACACTGTGGCGGGGGAGTGGTAGTGCACTCTCTTCTAGCCAGATCTTGACTCTATGACTCAACAGAGTCCTGGGGATGGGTCCAAGGGATGACACTGTGGCGGGGGAGTGGTAGTGCACTCTCTTCTAGCCAGATCTTGACTCTGTGACTCAACAGAGTCCTGGGGATGGGTCCAAGGGATGACACTGTGGCGGGGGAGTGGTAGTGCACTCTCTTCTAGCCAGATCTTGACTCTGTGACTCAACAGAGTCCTGGGGATGGGTCCAAGGGATGACACTGTGGCAGGGGAGTGGTAGTGCACTCTCATCTAGTCAGATCTTGACTCCGTGACTCAACAGAATCCTGGGGATGGGTCCAAGGGATGACACTGTGGCGGGGGAGTGGTAGTGCACTCTCTTCTAGCCAGATATTGACTCTGTGACTCAGCAGAGTCCTGGGGATGGGTCCAAGGGATGGCACTGTTTCGGGGGAGTGGTAGGGCACTCTCTTCTAGCCAGATCTTGACTCTGTGACTCAACAGAGTCCTGGGGATGGGTCCAAGGGATGACACTGTGGCGGGGGAGTGGTAGTGCACTCTCTTCTAGCCAGATCTTGACTCTGTGACTCAACAGAGTCCTGGGGAGGGATGGGTCCAAGGGATGGCACTGTGGCGGGGGAGTGGTAGTGCACTCTCTTCTAGCCAGATCTTGACTCTGTGACTCAACAGAGTCCTGAGGATGGGTCCAAGGGATGACACTGTGGCGGGGGAGTGGTAGTGCACTCTCATCTAGCCGGATCTTGACTCTGTGACTCAACAGAGTCCTGAGGATGGGTCCAAGGGATGACACTGTGGCGGGGGAGTGGTAGTGCACTCTCTTCTAGCCAGATCTTGACTCTGTGACTCAACAGAGTCCTGAGGATGGGTCCAAGGGATGGCACTGTGGCGGGGGAGTGGTAGTGCGCTCTCTTCTAGCCAGATCTTGACTCTGTGACTCAACAGAGTCCTGGGGATGGGTCCAAGGGATGGCACTGTGGCGGGGGAGTGGTAGTGCACTCTCTTCTAGCCAGATCTTGACTCTGTGACTCAACAGAGTCCTGGGGATGGGTCCAAGGGATGACACTGTGGCGGGGGAGTGGTAGTGCACTCTCTTCTAGCCGGATCTTGACTCTGTGACTCAACAGAGTCCTGGGGATGGGTCCAAGGGATGGCACTGTGGCGGGGGAGTGGTAGTGCACTCTCATCTAGCCTGATCTTGACTCTGTGACTCAACAGAGTCCTGGGGATGGGTCCAAGGGATGACACTGTGGCGGGGGAGTGGTAGTGCACTCTCTTCTAGCCGGATCTTGACTCTGTGACTCAACAGAGTCCTGGGGATGGGTCCAAGGGATGACACTGTGGCAGGGGAGTGGTAGTGCACTCTCTTCTAGCCGGATCTTGACTCTGTGACTCAACAGAGTCCTGGGGATGGGTCCAAGGGATGACACTGTGGCGGGGGAGTGGTAGTGCACTCTCTTCTAGCCGGATCTTGACTCTGTGACTCAACAGAGTCCTGGGGATGGGTCTAAGGGATGGCACTGTGGCGGGGGAGTGGTAGTGCACTCTCTTCTAGCCGGATCTTGACTCTGTGACTCAACAGAGTCCTGGGGATGGGTCCAAGGGATGACACTGTGGCGGGGGAGTGGTAGTGCACTCTCTTCTAGCCGGATCTTGACTCTGTGACTCAACAGAGTCCTGGGGATGGGTCTAAGGGATGGCACTTTGGCGGGGGAGTGGTAGTGCACTCTCTTCTAGCCAGATCTTGACTCTGTGACTCAACAGAGTCCTGGGGATGGGTCCAAGGGATGACACTGTGGCGGGGGAGTGGTAGTGCACTCTCTTCTAGCCAGATCTTGACTCTATGACTCAACAGAGTCCTGGGGATGGGTCCAAGGGATGACACTGTGGCGGGGGAGTGGTAGTGCACTCTCTTCTAGCCGGATCTTGACTCTGTGACTCAACAGAGTCCTGGGGATGGGTCCAAGGGATGGCACTGTGGCGGGGGAGTGGTAGTGCACTCTCTTCTAGTCGGATCTTGACTCTGTGACTCAACAGAGTCCTGGGGATGGGTCCAAGGGGTGGCACTGTTTCGGGGGAGTGGCAGCGCACTCTCATCTAGCCAGATCTTGACTCTGTGACTCAACAGAGTCCTGGGGATGGGTCCAAGGGATGACACTGTGGCGGAGGAGTGGTAGTGCACTCTCATCTAGCCAGATCTTGACTCTGTGACTCAACAGAGTCCTGGGGATGGGTCCAAGGGATGACACTGTGGCGGGGGAGTGGTAGTGCACTCTCTTCTAGCCAGATCTTGACTCTGTGACTCAACAGAGTCCTGGGGATGGGTCCAAGGGATGACACTGTGGCGGGGGAGTGGTAGTGCACTCTCTTCTAGCCAGATCTTGACTCTGTGACTCAACAGAGTCCTGGGGAGGGATGGGTCCAAGGGATGTCACTGTGGCGGGGGAGTGGTAGTGCACTCTCTTCTAGCCAGATCTTGACTCTGTGACTCAACAGAGTCCTGGGGATGGGTCCAAGGGATGACACTGTGGCGGGGGAGTGGTAGTGCGCTCTCTTCTAGCCAGATCTCGACTCTGTGACTCAACAGAGTCCTGGGGATGGGTCCAAGGGATGACACTGTGGCGGGGGAGTGGTAGTGCACTCTCTTCTAGCCAGATCTTGACTCTGTGACTCAACAGAGTCCTGGGGATGGGTCCAAGGGATGACACTGTGGCGGGGGAGTGGTAGTGCGCTCTCTTCTAGCCAGATCTCGACTCTGTGACTCAACAGAGTCCTGGGGATGGGTCCAAGGGATGACACTGTGGCGGGGGAGTGGTAGTGCACTCTCTTCTAGCCAGATATTGACTCTGTGACTCAACAGAGTCCTGGGGATGGGTCCAAGGGATGTCACTGTGGCAGGGGAGTGGTAGTGCACTCTCTTCTAGCCAGATCTTGACTCTGTGACTCAACAGAGTCCTGGGGATGGGTCCAAGGGATGGCACTATGGCGGGGGAGTGGTAGTGCACTCTCTTCTAGCCAGATCTTGACTCTATGACTCAACAGAGTCCTGGGGATGGGTCCAAGGGATGGCACTGTGGCGGGGGAGTGGTAGTGCGCTCTCTTCTAGCCAGATCTTGACTCTGTGACTCAACAGAGTCCTGGGGATGGGTCCAAGGGATGGCACTGTGGCGGGGGAGTGGTAGTGCACTCTCTTCTAGCCAGATCTTGACTCTGTGACTCAACAGAGTCCTGGGGATGGGTCCAAGGGATGACACTGTGGCGGGGGAGTGGTAGTGCACTCTCTTCTAGCCGGATCTTGACTCTGTGACTCAACAGAGTCCTGGGGATGGGTCCAAGGGATGGCACTGTGGCGGGGGAGTGGTAGTGCACTCTCATCTAGCCTGATCTTGACTCTGTGACTCAACAGAGTCCTGGGGATGGGTCCAAGGGATGACACTGTGGCGGGGGAGTGGTAGTGCACTCTCTTCTAGCCGGATCTTGACTCTGTGACTCAACAGAGTCCTGGGGATGGGTCCAAGGGATGGCACTGTGGCGGGGGATTGGTAGTGCACTCTCTTCTAGCCAGATCTCGACTCTGTGACTCAACAGAGTCCTGGGGATGGGTCCAAGGGATGGCACTGTGGCAGGGGAGTGGTAGTGCACTCTCTTCTAGCCAGATCTTGACTCTGTGACTCAACAGAGTCCTGGGGATGGGTCTAAGGGATGGCACTGTGGCGGGGGAGTGGTAGTGCACTCTCTTCTAGCCGGATCTTGACTCTGTGACTCAACAGAGTCCTGGGGATGGGTCCAAGGGATGACACTGTGGCGGGGGAGTGGTAGTGCACTCTCTTCTAGCCGGATCTTGACTCTGTGACTCAACAGAGTCCTGGGGATGGGTCTAAGGGATGGCACTTTGGCGGGGGAGTGGTAGTGCACTCTCTTCTAGCCAGATCTTGACTCTGTGACTCAACAGAGTCCTGGGGATGGGTCCAAGGGATGACACTGTGGCGGGGGAGTGGTAGTGCACTCTCTTCTAGCCAGATCTTGACTCTATGACTCAACAGAGTCCTGGGGATGGGTCCAAGGGATGACACTGTGGCGGGGGAGTGGTAGTGCACTCTCTTCTAGCCGGATCTTGACTCTGTGACTCAACAGAGTCCTGGGGATGGGTCCAAGGGATGGCACTGTGGCGGGGGAGTGGTAGTGCACTCTCTTCTAGTCGGATCTTGACTCTGTGACTCAACAGAGTCCTGGGGATGGGTCCAAGGGGTGGCACTGTTTCGGGGGAGTGGCAGCGCACTCTCATCTAGCCAGATCTTGACTCTGTGACTCAACAGAGTCCTGGGGATGGGTCCAAGGGATGACACTGTGGCGGAGGAGTGGTAGTGCACTCTCATCTAGCCAGATCTTGACTCTGTGACTCAACAGAGTCCTGGGGATGGGTCCAAGGGATGACACTGTGGCGGGGGAGTGGTAGTGCACTCTCTTCTAGCCAGATCTTGACTCTGTGACTCAACAGAGTCCTGGGGATGGGTCCAAGGGATGACACTGTGGCGGGGGAGTGGTAGTGCACTCTCTTCTAGCCAGATCTTGACTCTGTGACTCAACAGAGTCCTGGGGAGGGATGGGTCCAAGGGATGTCACTGTGGCGGGGGAGTGGTAGTGCACTCTCTTCTAGCCAGATCTTGACTCTGTGACTCAACAGAGTGCTGGGGATGGGTCCAAGGGATGACACTGTGGCGGGGGAGTGGTAGTGCACTCTCTTCTAGCCAGATCTTGACTCTGTGACTCAACAGAGTCCAGGGGATGGGCCCAAGGGATGACACTGTGGCGGGGGAGTGGTAGTGCACTCTCTTCTAGCCAGATCTCGACTCTGTGACTCAACAGAGTCCTGGGGATGGGTCCAAGGGATGACACTGTGGCGGGGGAGTGGTAGTGCGCTCTCTTCTAGCCAGATCTCGACTCTGTGACTCAACAGAGTCCTGGGGATGGGTCCAAGGGATGACACTGTGGCGGGGGAGTGGTAGTGCACTCTCTTCTAGCCAGATATTGACTCTGTGACTCAACAGAGTCCTGGGGATGGGTCCAAGGGATGTCACTGTGGCAGGGGAGTGGTAGTGCACTCTCTTCTAGCCAGATCTTGACTCTGTGACTCAACGGAGTCCTGGGGATGGGTCCAAGGGATGGCACTATGGCGGGGGAGTGGTAGTGCACTCTCTTCTAGCCAGATCTTGACTCTATGACTCAACAGAGTCCTGGGGATGGGTCCAAGGGATGGCACTGTGGCGGGGGAGTGGTAGTGCGCTCTCTTCTAGCCAGATCTTGACTCTATGACTCAACAGAGTCCTGGGGATGGGTCCAAGGGATGGCACTGTGGCGGGGGAGTGGTAGTGCACTCTCTTCTAGCCAGATCTTGACTCTGTGACTCAACAGAGTCCTGGGGATGGGTCCAAGGGATGACACTGTGGCGGGGGAGTGGTAGTGCACTCTCTTCTAGCCGGATCTTGACTCTGTGACTCAACAGAGTCCTGGGGATGGGTCCAAGGGATGGCACTGTGGCGGGGGAGTGGTAGTGCACTCTCATCTAGCCTGATCTTGACTCTGTGACTCAACAGAGTCCTGGGGATGGGTCCAAGGGATGACACTGTGGCGGGGGAGTGGTAGTGCACTCTCTTCTAGCCGGATCTTGACTCTGTGACTCAACAGAGTCCTGGGGATGGGTCCAAGGGATGGCACTGTGGCGGGGGATTGGTAGTGCACTCTCTTCTAGCCAGATCTCGACTCTGTGACTCAACAGAGTCCTGGGGATGGGTCCAAGGGATGGCACTGTGGCAGGGGAGTGGTAGTGCACTCTCTTCTAGCCAGATCTTGACTCTGTGACTCAACAGAGTCCTGAGGATGGGTCCAAGGGATGGCACTGTGGCGGGGGAGTGGTAGTGCACTCTCTACTAGCCAGATCTTGACTCTGTGACTCAACAGAGTCCTGAGGATGGGTCCAAGAGATGACACTGCGGCGGGGGAGTGGTAGTGCACTCTCTTCTAGCCAGATCTTGACTCTGTGACTCAACAGAGTCCTGGGGATGGGTCCAAGGGATGACACTGTGGCTGGGGAGTGGTAGTGCACTCTCTTCTAGCCAGATCTTGACTCTGTGACTCAACAGAGTCCTGGGGATGGGTCCAAGGGATGACACTGTGGCGGGGGAGTGGTAGTGCACTCTCTTCTAGCCAGATCTTGACTCTGTGACTCAACAGAGTCCTGGGGATGGGTCCAAGGGATGGCACTGTGGCGGGGGAGTGGTAGTGCACTCTCTTCTAGCCAGATCTTGACTCTGTGATTCAACAGAGTCCTGGGGATGGGTCCAAGGGATGACACTGTGGCCGGGGAGTGGTAGTGCTCTCTCTTCTAGCCAGATCTTGACTCTGTGACTCAACAGAGTCCTGGGGATGGGTCCAAGGGATGGCACTGTGGCGGGGGAGTGGTAGTGCACTCTCTTCTAGCCAGATCTTGACTCTGTGACTCAACAGAGTCCTGGGGAGGGATGGGTCCAAGGGATGACACCGTGGCGGGGGAGTGGCAGTGCACTCTCTTCTAGCCAGATCTTGACTCTGTGACTCAACGGAGTCCTGGGGATGGGCCCAAGGGATTACACTGTGGCGGGGGAGTGGTAGTGCACTCTCTTCTAGCCAGATATTGACTCTGTGACTCAACAGAGTCCTGGGGATGGGTCCAAGGGATGGCACTGTGGCGGGGGAGTGGTAGTGCACTCTCTTCTAGCCAGATATTGACTCTGTGACTCAACAGAGTCCTGGGGATGGGTCCAAGGGATGGCACTGTGGCGGGGGAGTGGTAGTGCACTCTCTTCTAGCCAGATCTGGACTCTGTGACTCAACAGAGTCCTGGGGATGGGTCCAAGGGATGGCACTGTGGCGGGGGAGTGGTAGTGCACTCTCTTCTAGCCAGATCTCGACTCTGTGACTCAACAGAGTCCTGGGGATGGGTCCAAGGGATGGCACTGTGGCGGGGGAGTGGTAGTGCACTCTCTTCTAGCCAGATCTTGACTCTGTGACTCAACAGAGTCCTGGGGATGGGTCCAAGGGATGGCACTGTTTCGGGGGAGTGGTAGGGCACTCTCATCTAGCCAGATCTTGACTCTGTGACTCAACAGAGTCCTGGGGATGGGTCCAAGGGATGGCACTGTGGCGGGGGAGTGGTAGTGCACTCTCATCTAGCCAGATCTTGACTCTGTGACTCAACAGAGTCCTGGGGATGGGTCCAAGGGATGGCACTTTGGCGGGGGAGTGGTAGTGCACTCTCTTCTAGCCAGATCTTGACTCTGTGACTCAACAGAGTCCTGGGGATGGGTCCAAGGGATGTCACTGTGGCGGGGGAGTGGTAGTGCACTCTCTTCTAGCAAGATCTTGACTCTGTGACTCAACAGAGTCCTGGGGATGGGTCCAAGGGATGACACTGTGGCTGGGGAGTGGTAGTGCACTCTCTTCTAGCCAGATCTTGACTCTGTGACTCAACAGAGTCCTGGGGATGGGTCCAAGGGATGACACTGTGGCGGGGGAGTGGTAGTGCACTCTCTTCTAGCCAGATCTTGACTCTGTGACTCAACAGAGTCCTGGGAATGGGTCCAAGGGATGGCACTGTGGCAGGGGAGTGGTAGTGCACTCTCTTCTAGCCAGATCTTGACTCTGTGACTCAACAGAGTCCTGAGGATGGGTCCAAGGGATGGCACTGTGGCGGGGGAGTGGTAGTGCACTCTCTACTAGCCAGATCTTGACTCTGTGACTCAACAGAGTCCTGAGGATGGGTCCAAGAGATGACACTGTGGCGGGGGAGTGGTAGTGCACTCTCTTCTAGCCAGATCTTGACTCTGTGACTCAACAGAGTCCTGGGGATGGGTCCAAGAGATGACACTGTGGCGGGGGAGTGGTAGTGCACTCTCTTCTAGCCAGATCTTGACTCTGTGACTCAACAGAGTCCTGGGGATGGGTCCAAGGGATGGCACTGTGGCAGGGGAGTGGTAGTGCACTCTCTTCTAGCCAGATCTTGACTCTGTGACTCAACAGAGTCCGGAGGATGGGTCCAAGGGATGGCACTGTGGCGGGGGAGTGGTAGTGCACTCTCTACTAGCCAGATCTTGACTCTGTGACTCAACAGAGTCCTGAGGATGGGTCCTGAGGTAATATAAATTTTATGGTCATGTTGTGTTCCCTAGCGAGTACCCCACCGACTCCATGTACGAGTTAAAAGTGCATGTAACTTCCCTCCTGTACCAGCTATGAAGACGCTAATACATTTGCGTCCAACGTTAACTTGTCCTCTTTCAGACCCACCATGAATGGGTTTGATGGTCCGTTCCTAAGTATGCTATGCCAACGTCTTTTTGAAGTGTACTCCTACGTTTTTCAGCCTGGCTGAAAGTAGGCCCTGAATCTCTGCCACCGAGCCTCTTTTCTGGCTTCTGACTGCGAGGGCCTCTGCCCAAGCAGCCCCCGTACCCGTGAACTCTGACTTACTTCTAGCGCGGCCCTCCGTGCTCAGCTCAGCCTGCTGCCTGCCAAGATTGACTATAACCTTCGAGTTATCTGTTTTCCTCCCCGAAGATACATTCCGGCCTGCTAGCTTCAGTAAACATCCTTCCTCAGCTACAGGGCTAAAGGGCCGACCTGTCTTTATGCAAGTAATTCATAGCCTCTGTTGCCATGCTTCCATGGAAGGCCCCATGCCCCCACGCTTCTCATACAGACACTCAGGCGCTTATACACGCACTCACAGCAAGTATAGAATAGCTTCTGCTCTAGAGACCTTTCTGCCCAGATAGCTTAGTTCCTAAACATCAGATATTAGATATGATAGAAGCACAAGTTGATCTGACATGCCAGACTTCTGTCTCTTTCCGCCAGTGTAAATGTCAAGTCCCCTGCACCCCGTCTATCACACGTCATGCAGCTGCGCGCGCATCCAAGCTTCCGATTTCTGCTGACATTGCAACATTCTGTTAGCACCACCCCTTGGTGCCACCCACTTGCGTCACCTATCAGTGACGTTTCTAGCACACACGCCTAGTTTACGCCTCTTGATGATGAACTAGCACCACGTGTATACTGTTATCTTGTCTTCTCTCAGCTGTTACGCCTCTTACATTGAACCTTATGATGTAAATCAAGTATATAAGCTATGTATTGTCAATAAACGACGGCGCGCTCATCTATCCCTTCTGACATCCTGTGTGGTGGTCAGAACATGATATCCTGATTCCTTTATGAGGAATAAAACCCTTAGAAACTCTTACACCACGGACTCTGTTTTCCTTCATTTCGATTGAGTTATTATTGATTAAGTACTTATCTGCATAGAAATTAAGAGAGTAAATTAATTATTTACATCATTTTGGCGCCCGAATAGGGACCCCTCCCCCACCTCACGCGCCGGAAGGTGCGTTGCAATCCGTGTCCCCTGCCATCAGTTAGACGGACCACACGTGTACTGGCAGGATTTCCTGCATCCCCCTCTGACACACGGAGGTGACGAAGACTGCGATCAGTGCCCAGACGAGGCGGTGAGGAGTGCGGAGGATCCCGACCAGAGCCCAGCCGAAGGAAGCAAGGTCCGAGGTGTGAAGAGGCCCACCAGTTTTCCGAAGTTTTCCGAAGTTTTCCGAAGTTTTCCGAAGTTTTCCGAAGTTTTCCGAAGTTCCGAGTCGAGTCCAGTCGAGTTTTCCGAGGCCTTCTGTTTTCCTTGCTTCCCGGTGAGTACCATTGCTGGGTCGTATCTAGACGGGTTTGGGTACGCAAGTCCGGTCTGCACTGTTTTTAGGCAGTGTATCTGTACTGTTTAGCAGTATATAAAGTATTCCGAATTTCTGCACTGTCACAGCAGTGTATCTGTATCGTTGAGCGGTACATTCAGAGTAGGGGGAAGTTAGCTATGTCCTTAAATGTTTCATGTGATTAATGTCGTGGTATGAATGTGATTGTTTTTGTGCATTATTGTGTTTTTTTGTTTAAATAGTTACAGTTGACATTAAGTATCAAGGATCAAGCATTCCAGTATCAAGTAGGCACAATGCCGTTTTTTAACAAATTAAAGCAGATAGGAACTAGGAAAGGGATGTTAGAGGAAGAGATTCCAATCCCCCCTAGGGACACTCCAGGTAATTTCATGTATAATAAGCATGGCATAGACGCCATCTTGTATCTAGAGTTATGGACAGATTATACCAAGCACCTAGAGGAAAGATACCGATGGCCAGTTAACGGAACATGGGATGCCGAGTGCATCATAAAGGTAGAAGAAATATTACGGAAAAAGAAAGCTAGACAATCTCAGAAAGACGCCATAGAATTTTGGCGTAAGGAATCACGTAAGCGTGCTGATAGAGCACTCCGTAGAGAAGACAGGCTTAAAGAATCAGAAAAGGCCCAAGAAAACGAATTAGTTACTGAGGGAATTCGAGTAAAAGTAGAACAAATAGATCGTATCCTAAATGGCAAAGTGAACAACATGTATCTTTTGGCCGATGGTACCCCTGACGCCATTTCAGAAATACCGAAAAATTTGCCGTCACCATTGGTTCCAACTAAAGTAATGCATAAGACTACTAAAGACATATTCCTAAATTCATATCTCGAAGATGTAGCGCCAGCTTACACCAATCTGCCTGTTCGTGCCCTGCCTACTGACAGGGCCGGGGGTGGTACTGCCCCCCAAGATCACTCTCAGCCGACACCGAAAAAGACTAGTCCCGTTCCGCCAGCTCCGCCACTTCCCTCACCTAAAACTGATCTGCCGAAACCACTTCAATCAGATCCTACTAAAAGACAAATTCAGATACTGACTACACACAGAGATAATGCCCAAGTTTCCGCTTCAGGAGGTGCGACCGCGGGTCTCCAGACCCCGCCACCGACTCACAGATTAAATCTCAGAGGTATGCAGAGTCCTCTTACGCACAGATCCCCCCGTTCTTCTAATTCATCCCGTCTTGATGCACTAAAAGAAAATATGTCAGTTTGTAGATATGATCCAGAACCTGGACAGGACGACTTAATGATATTAGCGTCTTTACGGTTAAGATCTGCTACTGATAGTTTGTTATGTTATGCAGGAATGAAGGAGCACCTAGATAGAATATATGAGTTCGTTCAAACGGGAAAGGACCCCGACAGTATTAAGGATGCCCTGGAGAAACAGAAAGTTACCATGCAAGCGCTGATACTACGATTTTTCATAAATTGTCTAATAAGAGAACGAGACAGGCCCGGAACAGATCAGAGTGAATTAGATGCATTGAACAAGTGGGGTCAAAATATAGCTGATGGAAAACATGACAGACAAAATTGCATAGAGGCCATGTATAAAAAGATTAAGAAAGCAGTGATAGCAGTACACGAGAAAGAGAAAGAAAAGGCTCCCTCCGAGGAGGAAGAAGAATCTGAAGAACTAGAACCGACTACAAGCACTATAGCATATGTAGGTAAGGGAACTTATCTTAGGAAGGGTATCCGTCCAGAAAGCAAGAGAGTTTTCTTCTCTGCCTTAACGAATCCGAATTCTGCTGAACATCAGTTCCAGGAAACTGATAAACGGCTTCGAGATCGAGTTGGGTACCATGTACTCAATTCTATGGATGAACAAGAATTAGCCCGATCAGCGGTATCATGGGCCGAAAATGCAGACATATATAATGATGACACCGTAGCACAGACATTTCTGAACCTCTCCCCCGACGAACAGAAATTAGCAGGTATATATATGATTCAGCACCTTCTCATTAAGTACAGAAAACATTATTCCGATCCAGGTCCCTTACATGAGACACTAGAAGCACTACTGATGGATAGATGGAGAGGCTTAAGCACTAAATTAGTTCAAATAATTCTAGAACAACGACGCAGATATGACACCTTTGTAAGTCCTGAATATGTTCCCGCCCCACCTCCAGAAAGGAAAATGTACCATATGCAGTGCGGGGGTGGTATTGAAAGTCAGAACCCTTTGCGAGAAGTGCACCCTGTTATGGGTGAGGATAAAATTTTGAAACGCGTGTATGTACACACGCCTCTAACTAAATTAGAACTGTTAGAAATGAAGAAATTAGTACCATGCCATGATAAAGACCCTGCAGGTTTTCATAGAGAGCTCAAAGACATGTTACTGATGGGGGACTACACATATGATGATATCATGAAAATGTTGAAAGTATTATTGCCTACGGGTATATTCGAGAAATTAAAGGAAAAGGACTGGGAGGTGGGAGACGCAAAGATTGCCTGGGCAGAAATAGAGGATGAAGAAAAGAAACGGGTTCCAGGGTTAGGCCTTGGGGACAAAACTAAAGCATTACCAGGTTTAATAGTACAGGTCCTGCCCAGATTATTGACAACTAGAAAGGAGGATTGGGATGCAATCTCGTCCTGTAAACAGAAACATGATGAAGATACTAGCGACTTTTATTCAAGATTCGAGAAATGTTTTATTATCAATAGTGGCCTCCAGCCAAGTAGCGAGTCGTACCCACATCTTTTTGTATCAAAGTTAGTCGAGAATTCCCTACCGTTAGTTAAAAATAGAGTGTATAAAGTCGAGAGTACATGGCAAGCAAATACGCCATCCCAGATGTTACAAATGTTACAATATCACCAGAATAGAATTAGGGAAGAACAAGATCAGGAACAGAAGCGCATGAAAGACACGAAAATGAAAATGTTAGTAGCCCAGACGGTCCCATCCGACAGTCACAGGAAAGGTACGACCCAGACAAGTCACGCTGCAGCTCCTGTTAAAGGGACATGCAATTATTGCAAGCAGCCAGGTCACTACGTACACGAATGTGCAGTTCTGAAACATAACATAGCGACAGGTAAAACTAAAGAGAGACCGCATCCGCCTAGACAAGACCATAACCAGCATCAGTCTACACAGAATACACAGCCCATGCATGCATCCGCACAGACAGCACAGACCGTAGCAGTACCACAGCCACAGCCCATTGCTGCAACTCAGCAAGTCTCACAACAGATGTACCAGTATGCCCAGTCAGCTTACCCCGAATATTCCCGATATACATGAAACAGCCTAGAGAGGGAAGGTGGCTTGCCTCTTATCGAGATTCCTGTAGATCAAGAAGGTCCTTATGTACACAGTCAGGTATTGGGGAAAGATAGAAAGTTTTTAATTGACACAGGGGCAAGTCGCACTACAATAAGTCATGACGAAGTTCCAGGGGCACCCCTCTCAGGCTCACAAAATGTTTCCCTTGGTTTTTCAGGACAACCTATTGTAAATGAAGTCTCAGAACCAGTTCCCCTGGCTGTGGGTCCATTATCACGCGTTACAGACCTGTTACTAACAAAATCATGTCCGGAAAATCTGTTAGGAATTAAAACACTGAAGGCTCTAGGAGCCATAATATGCTGCTCCCCGGAGGGGGTTAGACTCTTTCTGCGGGATTTCAAGGGTCATTACGTCCTTCGTGAGTTTGACGTCAGATTGAAAAAGGTACCTGATTACTTGTGGGCAAAAGGCCCAACTGATGTAGGATGTATGCACATTACACCATACCGCGTTACCCTCAAGGCAGGTGTTGTATTACCCAGAATCAGACAATACAAGTTACCACCCGATGCTGTAGCGGCTTTACTGAAAATCATTGAAGAGCTCATTGCCCAAGGAGTGGTCGTCGAGACCGACTCCAATATCTGTAACTCACCCATCATTCCGATTCTTAAACGTACTGATCCCAATGCACCGCCAGTATATCGGCTGGTGATTGATCTTCGAGAATTGAATAAATGCATTATCCCACAGTATCCTGTGGTCCCCGATATATCATCTCTCTTGACTGCTATTGATTCAGAAGCAACGTTCTTTACTGTAATTGATCTCAAGAACGCCTTCTTCAGCGTGCCTATTGATCCAGAGAGCCAATATCTCTTCGGATTCTGTTTAAATGGACGCAGTTTCAAATTTTCGCGCGCACCTCAAGGATTCACAGAAAGCCCCAGCATCTATAGTCAAGCACTGAAAAGACAACTAGATTGTATTCAAATGCCAGTTAACACCGCTTTACTACAATACGTCGATGATCTGCTGATCACCGCACGAAGTGAGCCCGAATGTGAAAAAGCATCACTGACAGTTTTACATTTCCTGGCCGACAAGGGACACAAGGTGTCTCCTTCGAAGCTACAATTCTGTGTTCAGCAAGTTGTGTACTTGGGTCACTTGCTGTCCAAAGTGGGGAGACAGCTCACTCCCGATCGCATTCAGTTAATTGTGAACATGCCGCAACCCAAGACACAAAAGGAAGTGCGGGCCTTCATAGGCCTCACCTCGTACTGCAGACAATGGATTCCCCAGTATGCATTTCTAGCTAAACCACTCATCCAGTTAACGACACAGGAGGCAGCGACTTCGACTGTCCTCCCTTGGACTCAGGAACACACACAAGCTTTTGAAGAATTAAAGAAAGTTTTATGCCAAGCACCAGTTTTAGCGACACCATGTTACAGCAAACCGTTTACACTTTTTGTTACAGAACGTGATGGCACAGCGTTGTCTGTCCTCACTCAAGACCAAGCAGGTTCACATAAGCCTTGTGCTTATTTTTCTAGTACATTGGATTCAGTAGCTCAAGCACTCCCTGCGTGCTTAAAGTCAGTAGCAGCAACAGCGTTAGCAATAAGACAAAGTGATTCAATTGTTTTAGGTCATCAGTTAACAGTTCAAGTACCACATTCTGTAGAGGTTTTGTTAAACAGAACCCAGACTCAACACTTAACTATAGCACGACTGACAGGTTATGAATTAACACTATTCCAGCCACACATAGAAATCAGACGTTGCAGCATCCTGAACCCCGCAACACTGTTACCTACAGTTATGACAGATCCAGCTCCGCATGATTGTATAGAAATAATTAATGCAGTAACTAAGCCTAGACGAGACTTAACAGATGTCCCATTGACAAATCCAGACCTGACACTTTATGTGGACGGTTCATGCATGAGAACAAGTACAGGAGAATTAGTGGCCGCGTACGCCGTGACCACTGAAACTGAAATTAAAGAAACACATCGTATTGACACCCTGTCTGCTCAAGCAGCAGAGCTCATCGCTCTGACCCGAGCTTGTATTCTAGCCAAGAACAGAAATGTTAACATATACACAGATTCCCGCTATGCCTTCGGAGTTGTACACGACTTCGGAGTCCTCTGGCAAGAACGAGGTTTTCTGACTTCTCATGGGGCCAAGATACAACATGGCCCCCTCATTCAAGCACTGTTAGAAGCAATACATTTGCCCTCGGGCATATCAGTCATGAAGTGTAAGGCACATACTAAAGTCACAGATTCTGTTTCCCAGGGTAACGACCTGGCAGACCAGACAGCAAAACATACAGCATTGACTTACACCCAGACTACTGATGTGACAAAGACAATAGTACAAACACAGTGTATGACAGTTAGAGATCCCGCCCTAGACGTAATTGACATCCAGACACATGCTACCCCAGAGGAGATAAAGAAATGGACTGAACTAGGAGGGATTCAGACAGATCAAGGTTGGGTGACGAAGGGAAAATCTATATGGTTTCTCCCCGACTCAATGGTTCAAGTCATGATAAATACAGCACATAGTCCTGCCCATCTTGGAGAGAAAGCCATGTTAGACAGTTTACAGAATCTCTGGTACAACAAACACTTACGAGCAGCAGCAAAACAGAAAGTGCGTACTTGCATGATCTGTTGTCAGTTCAATCCAGGTAAAAGCGTCCCTGTTGAGCAAGGTGGATTTCATCCTCCCGATCACCCTTTTGAAGTCCTCCAGATGGATTATATCCAGATGAATAGCTGTAGAGGATTTAAGTATGTCCTTGTAATTGTTTGTGCTCTGTCCCGCTGGACCGAAGCATACCCAGTCCCAGACTACACTGCTCCGACCACTGCCAGACAGTTGGTTCGTGAATTCTTCCCACGGTACGGTTTGCCCCGTGTCGTGTATTCAGATAACGGACAGCCGTTCTCGTCCGAGCTGATGAGACAAGTTTCCCTCTTGCTAGGATATCAGTGGAGGTTCCACTGTGTCCGACATCCCGAAGCAGCTGGCCTTATAGAAAGGCATAATCAGACACTAAAGATCCGTCTTGCCAAGATCTGTCAGGAAAAAGGGGTCGACTGAATAGTCGCCCTGCCCGTGGCACTATTCTACATGAGAATGGTCGCCCACTCGAGATCAGGGCTATCCCCGTACGAAGTGGTCTTTGGAAGACCGCCGAATATGTGGGGGACGCCCGTTCCGAAAAAGATCACTGATATTGATTGTAACATGTTGACAGATTACCTTGCCTCCTTGATGTCTGCACTCCAATCATGTCGTTCACAGGTTGCCGCAGCCTTCCCTGACAACACCGATGTAAAGGCGCATGAGGTCCGTCCAGGGGACCTGGTAGTCGTCCGGAATTTCGACCGGAAAAGTCCGCTGGAGCCCCGCTGGAAGTCTCCAAAGACCGTTCTGCTTACCACCAGGACCGCCGTGAAAATCGAGGGGAGAAAGGGGTGGGTCCACACGAGTCACATCAAACTATGCAATGAACTAAAAAACGGACTGAAACAGGACTCTGACTCGTCCACCCCCACCAAAGACTGTGTTGAAGCACAAGACGTTACTGTGCCTAAAAGAGAAAAGACTCCTCAAGAACTTTACCGTATGAAGCTTCGATCTAGCAAGTCAGACAGTTTAATTGTTTAAGTCCTCCCCTAGGTGAATCGGTTAAATAGTTTCTGACATGTATCCCCTAGATCGAGTTAGAGAGAGAGAGGAAAAGAGAAGAACATATTGCAAATCACTTCGTAGTCACTGCATAGTGACACTAATAATCATGTTTATTCTGAGTATTCTAATTATTATTGCCAGCATTCTGCTTCCTATGTACTGGCCTATTTTCAGGCGTGAACAATCTGCTTACAATGTCTCTGCTGAACACACTTTTAGTGAACTTCCCGCACATGAACTCTCTTACAGACTTGCGCTGCGCAACAATACATTCATTAGTATGTTACACCATTCCCATCAGACAAATAATGCTACAGACTGTTGGATATGTGGCCGACTCCCTCCCTACCAGAATTACAAGGGAGCTCTGCCCCTCTTTCCGTACCCATTCACTCACAATGGCTCCTGTGGAGCATGGTTTAAAATAATTAATTCTTTAGATCCTGATATTGCTGTTTTCGATGGGGGCTGGGTTTGGGGAAACTTGAACTTAGTCCTGCTCAACGTCTGTTATCCTGATCAAGAAGGACTTCCCACTCGAATAGGAACTGATCTAGAAAATGAAGTATATGGATTAGGTAATTACACAATTAGCCTTATGATCCTCACTGTTGAATCTGAAACTGCTCCAGTTCTGCCCCATATGTTAGTACTACCAGTCACAGGTGAATTATGTGTTAGCAAGAAAGGTTCAGTACACGTAGGTCATAGTAAATGCACTACTGTGGTCGAGTTCAGTGACCATGGTAAATCGTCTTTTAAAGCTACCAGTCATTCCTACTTTGTTTGTGGTCATACCGCATACATACGTTTGCCCCCAGATTGGGATGGTACCTGTTACATTGCATTCCTTCTGCCACCTGTTTTCCTAGCTCCTCCTGATTACCATAGAAATACGAATCTAGCACCGAATAGACCCAAAAGAGATATTCCCCTTGTCGACTACACAGAAACGGCATGGGAACAGTACACTGATTTCAATAAAGGATTCTTTTTCTTCCTAGGACCTGTCCAAAACAGTAAATTAATACGCAGATTAACGAGAACACTCGAAGCAGTAGTGAACGAAACTGCCTCCGCTCTAGGTAACTTAACAGAGGAGCAGTCTGCTATACGGACTGTTGTCCTTCAAAATCGTCTTGTGATTGACGTCATCTTGGCAGATAGAGGTGGAGCTTGTAAGGTCATCGGGTCAAGTTGCTGTGTTTTCATTCCACAAAACGCACCATCTGTCTATCAAGCTATCACCCGTTTACATAAAATTGCAAATCAGATACATCAGAATCCAGGCACCTGGACTTGGTCCGGTTGGTTCTGGACCACGTTAACAGCTTGGGGATGGAAGATCTTATCGTTCCTAGGCATTGGCCTTGTTATAGTATTCAGTTGTTGCCTGTGCCTGCAGTGTGGGCCAGCGATATGTGGACTGTGTGCCACATCCTGCATTGAGCATTCCAGTTGCCTCTCAAACAGTCAAAGAAAGAAAGACGAACATATAATGTTACAAGAACAAACTGATCGATTTATGAGGATCGATATATCATGAAGGGTCCGTAGGGAACAAGGAGGGAATGAGGTAATATAAATTTTATGGTCATGTTGTGTTCCCTAGCGAGTACCCCACCGACTCCATGTACGAGTTAAAAGTGCATGTAACTTCCCTCCTGTACCAGCTATGAAGACGCTAATACATTTGCGTCCAACGTTAACTTGTCCTCTTTCAGACCCACCATGAATGGGTTTGATGGTCCGTTCCTAAGTATGCTATGCCAACGTCTTTTTGAAGTGTACTCCTACGTTTTTCAGCCTGGCTGAAAGTAGGCCCTGAATCTCTGCCACCGAGCCTCTTTTCTGGCTTCTGACTGCGAGGGCCTCTGCCCAAGCAGCCCCCGTACCCGTGAACTCTGACTTACTTCTAGCGCGGCCCTCCGTGCTCAGCTCAGCCTGCTGCCTGCCAAGATTGACTATAACCTTCGAGTTATCTGTTTTCCTCCCCGAAGATACATTCCGGCCTGCTAGCTTCAGTAAACATCCTTCCTCAGCTACAGGGCTAAAGGGCCGACCTGTCTTTATGCAAGTAATTCATAGCCTCTGTTGCCATGCTTCCATGGAAGGCCCCATGCCCCCACGCTTCTCATACAGACACTCAGGCGCTTATACACGCACTCACAGCAAGTATAGAATAGCTTCTGCTCTAGAGACCTTTCTGCCCAGATAGCTTAGTTCCTAAACATCAGATATTAGATATGATAGAAGCACAAGTTGATCTGACATGCCAGACTTCTGTCTCTTTCCGCCAGTGTAAATGTCAAGTCCCCTGCACCCCGTCTATCACACGTCATGCAGCTGCGCGCGCATCCAAGCTTCCGATTTCTGCTGACATTGCAACATTCTGTTAGCACCACCCCTTGGTGCCACCCACTTGCGTCACCTATCAGTGACGTTTCTAGCACACACGCCTAGTTTACGCCTCTTGATGATGAACTAGCACCACGTGTATACTGTTATCTTGTCTTCTCTCAGCTGTTACGCCTCTTACATTGAACCTTATGATGTAAATCAAGTATATAAGCTATGTATTGTCAATAAACGACGGCGCGCTCATCTATCCCTTCTGACATCCTGTGTGGTGGTCAGAACATGATATCCTGATTCCTTTATGAGGAATAAAACCCTTAGAAACTCTTACACCACGGACTCTGTTTTCCTTCATTTCGATTGAGTTATTATTGATTAAGTACTTATCTGCATAGAAATTAAGAGAGTAAATTAATTATTTACATCAGTCCAAGAGATGACACTGTGGCGGGGGAGTGGTAGTGCACTCTCTTCTAGCCAGATCTTGACTCTGTGACTCAACAGAGTCCTGGGGATGGGTCCAAGGGATGACACTGTGGCTGGGGAGTGGTAGTGCACTCTCTTCTAGCCAGATCTTGACTCTGTGACTCAACAGAGTCCTGGGGATGGGTCCAAGGGATGACACTGTGGCGGGGGAGTGGTAGTGCACTCTCTTCTAGCCAGATCTTGACTCTGTGACTCAACAGAGTCCTGGGGATGGGTCCAAGGGATGGCACTGTGGCGGGGGAGTGGTAGTGCACTCTCTTCTAGCCAGATCTTGACTCTGTGACTCAACAGAGTCCTGGGGATGGGTCCAAGGGATGGCACTGTGGCGGGGGAGTGGTAGTGCACTCTCTTCTAGCCAGATCTTGACTCTGTGACTCAACAGAGTCCTGGGGAGGGATGGGTCCAAGGGATGACACTGTGGCGGGGGAGTGGTAGTGCACTCTCTTCTAGCCAGATCTTGACTCTGTGACTCAACGGAGTCCTGGGGATGGGTCCAAGGGATGACACTGTAGCGGGGGAGTGGCAGTGCACTCTCTTCTAGCCAGATCTTGACTCTATGACTCAACAGAGTCCTGGGGATGGGCCCAAGGGATTACACTGTGGCGGGGGAGTGGTAGTGCACTCTCTTCTAGCCAGATATTGACTCTATGACTCAACAGAGTCCTGGGGATGGGTCCAAGGGATGGCACTGTGGCGGGGGAGTGGTAGTGCACTCTCATCTAGCCAGATATTGACTCTGTGACTCAACAGAGTCCTGGGGATGGGTCCAAGGGATGGCACTGTGGCGGGGGAGTGGTAGTGCACTCTCTTCTAGCCAGATCTGGACTCTGTGACTCAACAGAGTCCTGGGGATGGGTCCAAGGGATGGCACTGTGGCGGGGGAGTGGTAGTGCACTCTCTTCTAGCCAGATCTCGACTCTGTGACTCAACAGAGTCCTGGGGATGGGTCCAAGGGATGGCACTGTGGCGGGGGAGTGGTAGTGCACTCTCTTCTAGCCAGATCTTGACTCTGTGACTCAACAGAGTCCTGGGGATGGGCCCAAGGGATGACACTGTGGCGGGCGAGTGGTAGTGCACTCTCTTCTAGACAGATCTTGACTCTGTGACTCAACAGAGTCCTGGGGATGGGTCCAAGGGATGACACTGTGGCGGGGGAGTGGTAGTGCACTCTCTTCTAGCCGGATCTTGACTCTGTGACTCAACAGAGTCCTGGGGATGGGTCCAAGGGATGGCACTGTGGCGGGGGAATGGTAGTGCACTCTCTTCTAGCCAGATCTTGACTCTGTGACTCCACAGAGTCCTGGGGATGGGTCCAAGGGATGACACTGTGGCGGGGGAGTGGTAGTGCACTCTCTTCTAGCCAGATCTTGACTCTATGACTCAACAGAGTCCTGGGGATGGGTCCAAGGGATGACACTGTGGCGGGGGAGTGGTAGTGCACTCTCTTCTAGCCAGATCTTGACTCTGTGACTCAACAGAGTCCTGGGGATGGGTCCAAGGGATGACACTGTGGCGGGGGAGTGGTAGTGCACTCTCTTCTAGCCAGATCTTGACTCTGTGACTCAACAGAGTCCTGGGGATGGGTCCAAGGGATGACACTGTGGCAGGGGAGTGGTAGTGCACTCTCATCTAGTCAGATCTTGACTCCGTGACTCAACAGAATCCTGGGGATGGGTCCAAGGGATGACACTGTGGCGGGGGAGTGGTAGTGCACTCTCTTCTAGCCAGATATTGACTCTGTGACTCAGCAGAGTCCTGGGGATGGGTCCAAGGGATGGCACTGTTTCGGGGGAGTGGTAGGGCACTCTCTTCTAGCCAGATCTTGACTCTGTGACTCAACAGAGTCCTGGGGATGGGTCCAAGGGATGACACTGTGGCGGGGGAGTGGTAGTGCACTCTCTTCTAGCCAGATCTTGACTCTGTGACTCAACAGAGTCCTGGGGAGGGATGGGTCCAAGGGATGGCACTGTGGCGGGGGAGTGGTAGTGCACTCTCTTCTAGCCAGATCTTGACTCTGTGACTCAACAGAGTCCTGAGGATGGGTCCAAGGGATGACACTGTGGCGGGGGAGTGGTAGTGCACTCTCATCTAGCCGGATCTTGACTCTGTGACTCAACAGAGTCCTGAGGATGGGTCCAAGGGATGACACTGTGGCGGGGGAGTGGTAGTGCACTCTCTTCTAGCCAGATCTTGACTCTGTGACTCAACAGAGTCCTGAGGATGGGTCCAAGGGATGGCACTGTGGCGGGGGAGTGGTAGTGCGCTCTCTTCTAGCCAGATCTTGACTCTGTGACTCAACAGAGTCCTGGGGATGGGTCCAAGGGATGGCACTGTGGCGGGGGAGTGGTAGTGCACTCTCTTCTAGCCAGATCTTGACTCTGTGACTCAACAGAGTCCTGGGGATGGGTCCAAGGGATGACACTGTGGCGGGGGAGTGGTAGTGCACTCTCTTCTAGCCGGATCTTGACTCTGTGACTCAACAGAGTCCTGGGGATGGGTCCAAGGGATGGCACTGTGGCGGGGGAGTGGTAGTGCACTCTCATCTAGCCTGATCTTGACTCTGTGACTCAACAGAGTCCTGGGGATGGGTCCAAGGGATGACACTGTGGCGGGGGAGTGGTAGTGCACTCTCTTCTAGCCGGATCTTGACTCTGTGACTCAACAGAGTCCTGGGGATGGGTCCAAGGGATGACACTGTGGCAGGGGAGTGGTAGTGCACTCTCTTCTAGCCGGATCTTGACTCTGTGACTCAACAGAGTCCTGGGGATGGGTCCAAGGGATGACACTGTGGCGGGGGAGTGGTAGTGCACTCTCTTCTAGCCGGATCTTGACTCTGTGACTCAACAGAGTCCTGGGGATGGGTCTAAGGGATGGCACTGTGGCGGGGGAGTGGTAGTGCACTCTCTTCTAGCCGGATCTTGACTCTGTGACTCAACAGAGTCCTGGGGATGGGTCCAAGGGATGACACTGTGGCGGGGGAGTGGTAGTGCACTCTCTTCTAGCCGGATCTTGACTCTGTGACTCAACAGAGTCCTGGGGATGGGTCTAAGGGATGGCACTTTGGCGGGGGAGTGGTAGTGCACTCTCTTCTAGCCAGATCTTGACTCTGTGACTCAACAGAGTCCTGGGGATGGGTCCAAGGGATGACACTGTGGCGGGGGAGTGGTAGTGCACTCTCTTCTAGCCAGATCTTGACTCTATGACTCAACAGAGTCCTGGGGATGGGTCCAAGGGATGACACTGTGGCGGGGGAGTGGTAGTGCACTCTCTTCTAGCCGGATCTTGACTCTGTGACTCAACAGAGTCCTGGGGATGGGTCCAACGGATGGCACTGTGGCGGGGGAGTGGTAGTGCACTCTCTTCTAGTCGGATCTTGACTCTGTGACTCAACAGAGTCCTGGGGATGGGTCCAAGGGGTGGCACTGTTTCGGGGGAGTGGCAGCGCACTCTCATCTAGCCAGATCTTGACTCTGTGACTCAACAGAGTCCTGGGGATGGGTCCAAGGGATGACACTGTGGCGGAGGAGTGGTAGTGCACTCTCATCTAGCCAGATCTTGACTCTGTGACTCAACAGAGTCCTGGGGATGGGTCCAAGGGATGACACTGTGGCGGGGGAGTGGTAGTGCACTCTCTTCTAGCCAGATCTTGACTCTGTGACTCAACAGAGTCCTGGGGATGGGTCCAAGGGATGACACTGTGGCGGGGGAGTGGTAGTGCACTCTCTTCTAGCCAGATCTTGACTCTGTGACTCAACAGAGTCCTGGGGAGGGATGGGTCCAAGGGATGTCACTGTGGCGGGGGAGTGGTAGTGCACTCTCTTCTAGCCAGATCTTGACTCTGTGACTCAACAGAGTGCTGGGGATGGGTCCAAGGGATGACACTGTGGCGGGGGAGTGGTAGTGCACTCTCTTCTAGCCAGATCTTGACTCTGTGACTCAACAGAGTCCAGGGGATGGGCCCAAGGGATGACACTGTGGCGGGGGAGTGGTAGTGCACTCTCTTCTAGCCAGATCTCGACTCTGTGACTCAACAGAGTCCTGGGGATGGGTCCAAGGGATGACACTGTGGCGGGGGAGTGGTAGTGCGCTCTCTTCTAGCCAGATCTCGACTCTGTGACTCAACAGAGTCCTGGGGATGGGTCCAAGGGATGACACTGTGGCGGGGGAGTGGTAGTGCACTCTCTTCTAGCCAGATATTGACTCTGTGACTCAACAGAGTCCTGGGGATGGGTCCAAGGGATGTCACTGTGGCAGGGGAGTGGTAGTGCACTCTCTTCTAGCCAGATCTTGACTCTGTGACTCAACAGAGTCCTGGGGATGGGTCCAAGGGATGGCACTATGGCGGGGGAGTGGTAGTGCACTCTCTTCTAGCCAGATCTTGACTCTATGACTCAACAGAGTCCTGGGGATGGGTCCAAGGGATGGCACTGTGGCGGGGGAGTGGTAGTGCGCTCTCTTCTAGCCAGATCTTGACTCTGTGACTCAACAGAGTCCTGGGGATGGGTCCAAGGGATGGCACTGTGGCGGGGGAGTGGTAGTGCACTCTCTTCTAGCCAGATCTTGACTCTGTGACTCAACAGAGTCCTGGGGATGGGTCCAAGGGATGACACTGTGGCGGGGGAGTGGTAGTGCACTCTCTTCTAGCCGGATCTTGACTCTGTGACTCAACAGAGTCCTGGGGATGGGTCCAAGGGATGGCACTGTGGCGGGGGAGTGGTAGTGCACTCTCATCTAGCCTGATCTTGACTCTGTGACTCAACAGAGTCCTGGGGATGGGTCCAAGGGATGACACTGTGGCGGGGGAGTGGTAGTGCACTCTCTTCTAGCCGGATCTTGACTCTGTGACTCAACAGAGTCCTGGGGATGGGTCCAAGGGATGGCACTGTGGCGGGGGATTGGTAGTGCACTCTCTTCTAGCCAGATCTCGACTCTGTGACTCAACAGAGTCCTGGGGATGGGTCCAAGGGATGGCACTGTGGCAGGGGAGTGGTAGTGCACTCTCTTCTAGCCAGATCTTGACTCTGTGACTCAACAGAGTCCTGGGGATGGGTCTAAGGGATGGCACTGTGGCGGGGGAGTGGTAGTGCACTCTCTTCTAGCCGGATCTTGACTCTGTGACTCAACAGAGTCCTGGGGATGGGTCCAAGGGATGACACTGTGGCGGGGGAGTGGTAGTGCACTCTCTTCTAGCCGGATCTTGACTCTGTGACTCAACAGAGTCCTGGGGATGGGTCTAAGGGATGGCACTTTGGCGGGGGAGTGGTAGTGCACTCTCTTCTAGCCAGATCTTGACTCTGTGACTCAACAGAGTCCTGGGGATGGGTCCAAGGGATGACACTGTGGCGGGGGAGTGGTAGTGCACTCTCTTCTAGCCAGATCTTGACTCTATGACTCAACAGAGTCCTGGGGATGGGTCCAAGGGATGACACTGTGGCGGGGGAGTGGTAGTGCACTCTCTTCTAGCCGGATCTTGACTCTGTGACTCAACAGAGTCCTGGGGATGGGTCCAAGGGATGGCACTGTGGCGGGGGAGTGGTAGTGCACTCTCTTCTAGTCGGATCTTGACTCTGTGACTCAACAGAGTCCTGGGGATGGGTCCAAGGGGTGGCACTGTTTCGGGGGAGTGGCAGCGCACTCTCATCTAGCCAGATCTTGACTCTGTGACTCAACAGAGTCCTGGGGATGGGTCCAAGGGATGACACTGTGGCGGAGGAGTGGTAGTGCACTCTCATCTAGCCAGATCTTGACTCTGTGACTCAACAGAGTCCTGGGGATGGGTCCAAGGGATGACACTGTGGCGGGGGAGTGGTAGTGCACTCTCTTCTAGCCAGATCTTGACTCTGTGACTCAACAGAGTCCTGGGGATGGGTCCAAGGGATGACACTGTGGCGGGGGAGTGGTAGTGCACTCTCTTCTAGCCAGATCTTGACTCTGTGACTCAACAGAGTCCTGGGGAGGGATGGGTCCAAGGGATGTCACTGTGGCGGGGGAGTGGTAGTGCACTCTCTTCTAGCCAGATCTTGACTCTGTGACTCAACAGAGTGCTGGGGATGGGTCCAAGGGATGACACTGTGGCGGGGGAGTGGTAGTGCACTCTCTTCTAGCCAGATCTTGACTCTGTGACTCAACAGAGTCCAGGGGATGGGCCCAAGGGATGACACTGTGGCGGGGGAGTGGTAGTGCACTCTCTTCTAGCCAGATCTCGACTCTGTGACTCAACAGAGTCCTGGGGATGGGTCCAAGGGATGACACTGTGGCGGGGGAGTGGTAGTGCGCTCTCTTCTAGCCAGATCTCGACTCTGTGACTCAACAGAGTCCTGGGGATGGGTCCAAGGGATGACACTGTGGCGGGGGAGTGGTAGTGCACTCTCTTCTAGCCAGATATTGACTCTGTGACTCAACAGAGTCCTGGGGATGGGTCCAAGGGATGTCACTGTGGCAGGGGAGTGGTAGTGCACTCTCTTCTAGCCAGATCTTGACTCTGTGACTCAACGGAGTCCTGGGGATGGGTCCAAGGGATGGCACTATGGCGGGGGAGTGGTAGTGCACTCTCTTCTAGCCAGATCTTGACTCTATGACTCAACAGAGTCCTGGGGATGGGTCCAAGGGATGGCACTGTGGCGGGGGAGTGGTAGTGCGCTCTCTTCTAGCCAGATCTTGACTCTATGACTCAACAGAGTCCTGGGGATGGGTCCAAGGGATGGCACTGTGGCGGGGGAGTGGTAGTGCACTCTCTTCTAGCCAGATCTTGACTCTGTGACTCAACAGAGTCCTGGGGATGGGTCCAAGGGATGACACTGTGGCGGGGGAGTGGTAGTGCACTCTCTTCTAGCCGGATCTTGACTCTGTGACTCAACAGAGTCCTGGGGATGGGTCCAAGGGATGGCACTGTGGCGGGGGAGTGGTAGTGCACTCTCATCTAGCCTGATCTTGACTCTGTGACTCAACAGAGTCCTGGGGATGGGTCCAAGGGATGACACTGTGGCGGGGGAGTGGTAGTGCACTCTCTTCTAGCCGGATCTTGACTCTGTGACTCAACAGAGTCCTGGGGATGGGTCCAAGGGATGGCACTGTGGCGGGGGATTGGTAGTGCACTCTCTTCTAGCCAGATCTCGACTCTGTGACTCAACAGAGTCCTGGGGATGGGTCCAAGGGATGGCACTGTGGCAGGGGAGTGGTAGTGCACTCTCTTCTAGCCAGATCTTGACTCTGTGACTCAACAGAGTCCTGAGGATGGGTCCAAGGGATGGCACTGTGGCGGGGGAGTGGTAGTGCACTCTCTACTAGCCAGATCTTGACTCTGTGACTCAACAGAGTCCTGAGGATGGGTCCAAGAGATGACACTGCGGCGGGGGAGTGGTAGTGCACTCTCTTCTAGCCAGATCTTGACTCTGTGACTCAACAGAGTCCTGGGGATGGGTCCAAGGGATGACACTGTGGCTGGGGAGTGGTAGTGCACTCTCTTCTAGCCAGATCTTGACTCTGTGACTCAACAGAGTCCTGGGGATGGGTCCAAGGGATGACACTGTGGCGGGGGAGTGGTAGTGCACTCTCTTCTAGCCAGATCTTGACTCTGTGACTCAACAGAGTCCTGGGGATGGGTCCAAGGGATGGCACTGTGGCGGGGGAGTGGTAGTGCACTCTCTTCTAGCCAGATCTTGACTCTGTGATTCAACAGAGTCCTGGGGATGGGTCCAAGGGATGACACTGTGGCCGGGGAGTGGTAGTGCTCTCTCTTCTAGCCAGATCTTGACTCTGTGACTCAACAGAGTCCTGGGGATGGGTCCAAGGGATGGCACTGTGGCGGGGGAGTGGTAGTGCACTCTCTTCTAGCCAGATCTTGACTCTGTGACTCAACAGAGTCCTGGGGAGGGATGGGTCCAAGGGATGACACCGTGGCGGGGGAGTGGCAGTGCACTCTCTTCTAGCCAGATCTTGACTCTGTGACTCAACGGAGTCCTGGGGATGGGCCCAAGGGATTACACTGTGGCGGGGGAGTGGTAGTGCACTCTCTTCTAGCCAGATATTGACTCTGTGACTCAACAGAGTCCTGGGGATGGGTCCAAGGGATGGCACTGTGGCGGGGGAGTGGTAGTGCACTCTCTTCTAGCCAGATATTGACTCTGTGACTCAACAGAGTCCTGGGGATGGGTCCAAGGGATGGCACTGTGGCGGGGGAGTGGTAGTGCACTCTCTTCTAGCCAGATCTGGACTCTGTGACTCAACAGAGTCCTGGGGATGGGTCCAAGGGATGGCACTGTGGCGGGGGAGTGGTAGTGCACTCTCTTCTAGCCAGATCTCGACTCTGTGACTCAACAGAGTCCTGGGGATGGGTCCAAGGGATGGCACTGTGGCGGGGGAGTGGTAGTGCACTCTCTTCTAGCCAGATCTTGACTCTGTGACTCAACAGAGTCCTGGGGATGGGTCCAAGGGATGGCACTGTTTCGGGGGAGTGGTAGGGCACTCTCATCTAGCCAGATCTTGACTCTGTGACTCAACAGAGTCCTGGGGATGGGTCCAAGGGATGGCACTGTGGCGGGGGAGTGGTAGTGCACTCTCATCTAGCCAGATCTTGACTCTGTGACTCAACAGAGTCCTGGGGATGGGTCCAAGGGATGGCACTTTGGCGGGGGAGTGGTAGTGCACTCTCTTCTAGCCAGATCTTGACTCTGTGACTCAACAGAGTCCTGGGGATGGGTCCAAGGGATGTCACTGTGGCGGGGGAGTGGTAGTGCACTCTCTTCTAGCCAGATCTTGACTCTGTGACTCAACAGAGTCCTGGGGATGGGTCCAAGGGATGGCACTGTGGCGGGGGAGTGGTAGTGCACTCTCTTCTAGCCAGATCTTGACTCTGTGACTCAACAGAGTCCTGGGGATGGGTCCAAGGGATGGCACTGTGGCGGGGGAGTGGTAGTGCACTCTCTTTTAGCCAGATCTTGACTCTGTGACTCAACAGAGTCCTGAGGATGGGTCCAAGGGATGACACTGTGGCGGGGGAGTGGTAGTGCACTCTCTTCTAGCCAGATCTTGACTCTGTGACTCAACAGAGTCCTGAGGATGGGTCCAAGGGATGGCACTGTGGCGGAGGAGTGGTAGTGCACTCTCTTCTAGCCAGATCTTGACTCTGTGACTCAACAGAGTCCTGAGGATGGGTCCAAGAGATGACACTGTGGCAGGGGAGTGGTAGTGCACTCTCTTCTAGCCAGATCTTGACTCTGTGACTCAACAGAGTCCTGAGGATGGGTCCAAGGGATGGCACTGTGGCGGGGGAGTGGTAGTGCACTCTCTTTTAGCCAGATCTTGACTCAGTGACTCAACAGAGTCCTGAGGATAGGTCCAAGAGATGACACTGTGGCGGGGGAGTGGTAGTGCACTCTCTTCTATCCAGATCTTGACTCTGTGACTCACCAGAGTCCTGGGGATGGGTCTAAGGGATGGCACTTTGGCGGGGGAGTGGTAGTGCACTCTCTTCTAGCCAGATCTTGACTCTGTGACTCAACAGAGTCCTGGGGATGGGTCCAAGGGATGGCACTGTGGCGGGGGAGTGGTAGTGCACTCTCATCTAGCCAGATCTTGACTCTGTGTCTCAACAGAGTCCTGAGGATGGGTCCAAGGGATGACACTGTGGCGGGGGAGTGGTAGTGCACTCTCTTCTAGCCAGATCTTGACTCTGTGACTCAACAGAGTCCTGAGGATGGGTCCAAGGGATGACACTGTGGCCGGGGAGTGGTAGTGCTCTCTCTTCTAGCCAGATCTTGACTCTGTGACTCAACAGAGTCCTGGGGATGGGTCCAAGGGATGGCACTGTGGCGGGGGAGTGGTAGTGCACTCTCTTCTAGCCAGATCTTGACTCTGTGACTCAACAGAGTCCTGGGCAGGGATGGGTCCAAGGGATGACACTGTGGCGGGGGAGTGGCAGTGCACTCTCTTCTAGCCAGATCTTGACTCTGTGACTCAACGGAGTCCTGGGGATGGGCCCAAGGGATTACACTGTGGCGGGGGAGTGGTAGTGCACTCTCTTCTAGCCAGATATTGACTCTGTGACTCAACAGAGTCCTGGGGATGGGTCCAAGGGATGGCACTGTGGCGGGGGAGTGGTAGTGCACTCTCTTCTAGCCAGATATTGACTCTGTGACTCAACAGAGTCCTGGGGATGGGTCCAAGGGATGGCACTGTGGCGGGGGAGTGGTATTGCACTCTCTTCTAGCCAGATCTGGACTCTGTGACTCAACAGAGTCCTGGGGATGGGTCCAAGGGATGGCACTGTGGCGGGGGAGTGGTAGTGCACTCTCTTCTAGCCAGATCTCGACTCTGTGACTCAACAGAGTCCTGGGGATGGGTCCAAGGGATGGCACTGTGGCGGGGGAGTGGTAGTGCACTCTCTTCTAGCCAGATCTTGACTCTGTGACTCAACAGAGTCCTGGGGATGGGTCCAAGGGATGGCACTGTTTCGGGGGAGTGGTAGGGCACTCTCATCTAGCCAGATCTTGACTCTGTGACTCAAAAGAGTCCTGGGGATGGGTCCAAGGGATGGCACTGTGGCGGGGGAGTGGTAGTGCACTCTCATCTAGCCAGATCTTGACTCTGTGACTCAACAGAGTCCTGGGGATGGGTCCAAGGGATGGCACTTTGGCGGGGGAGTGGTAGTGCACTCTCTTCTAGCCAGATCTTGACTCTGTGACTCAACAGAGTCCTGGGGATGGGTCCAAGGGATGTCACTGTGGCGGGGGAGTGGTAGTGCACTCTCTTCTAGCCAGATCTTGACTCTGTGACTCAACAGAGTCCTGGGGATGGGTCCAAGGGATGGCACTGTGGCGGGGGAGTGGTAGTGCACTCTCTTCTAGCCAGATCTTGACTCTGTGACTCAACAGAGTCCTGGGGATGGGTCCAAGGGATGGCACTGTGGCGGGGGAGTGGTAGTGCACTCTCTTTTAGCCAGATCTTGACTCTGTGACTCAACAGAGTCCTGAGGATGGGTCCAAGGGATGACACTGTGGCGGGGGAGTGGTAGTGCACTCTCTTCTAGCCAGATCTTGACTCTGTGACTCAACAGAGTCCTGAGGATGGGTCCAAGGGATGGCACTGTGGCGGAGGAGTGGTAGTGCACTCTCTTCTAGCCAGATCTTGACTCTGTGACTCAACAGAGTCCTGAGGATGGGTCCAAGAGATGACACTGTGGCGGGGGAGTGGTAGTGCACTCTCTTCTAGCCAGATCTTGACTCTGTGACTCAACAGAGTCCTGAGGATGGGTCCAAGGGATGGCACTGTGGCGGGGGAGTGGTAGTGCACTCTCTTTTAGCCAGATCTTGACTCAGTGACTCAACAGAGTCCTGAGGATAGGTCCAAGAGATGACACTGTGGCGGGGGAGTGGTAGTGCACTCTCTTCTATCCAGATCTTGACTCTGTGACTCACCAGAGTCCTGGGGATGGGTCTAAGGGATGGCACTTTGGCGGGGGAGTGGTAGTGCACTCTCTTCTAGCCAGATCTTGACTCTGTGACTCAACAGAGTCCTGGGGATGGGTCCAAGGGATGGCACTGTGGCGGGGGAGTGGTAGTGCACTCTCATCTAGCCAGATCTTGACTCTGTGTCTCAACAGAGTCCTGGGGATGGGTCCAAGGGATGGCACTGTTTCGGGGGAGTGGTAGGGCACTCTCATCTAGCCAGACCCTGACTCTGTGACTCAACAGAGTCCTGCGGATGGGTCCAAGGGATGACACTGTGGCGGGGGAGTGGTAGTGCACTCTCTTCTAGCCAGATCTTGACTCTGTGACTCAACAGAGTCCTGGGGATGGGTCCAAGGGATGACACTGTGGCGGAGGAGTGGTAGTGCACTCTCATCTAGCCAGATCTTGACTCTGTGACTCAACAGAGTCCTGGGGATGGGTCCAAGGGATGACACTGTGGCGGGGGAGTGGTAGTGCACTCTCTTTTAGCCAGATCTTGACTCTGTGACTCAACAGAGTCCTGAGGATGGGTCCAAGGGATGACACTGTGGCGGGGGAGTGGTAGTGCACTCTCTTCTAGCCAGATCTTGACTCTGTGACTCAACAGAGTCCTGAGGATGGGTCCAAGGGATGACACTGTGGCGGGGGAGTGGTAGTGCACTCTCTTCTAGCCAGATCTTGACTCTGTGACTCAACAGAGTCCTGAGGATGGGTCCAAGGGATGGCACTGTGGCGGGGGAGTGGTAGTGCACTCTCTTCTAGCCAGATCTTGACTCTGTGACTCAACAGAGTCCTGAGGATGGGTCCAAGAGATGACACTGTGGCGGGGGAGTGGTAGTGCACTCTCTTCTAGCCAGATCTTGACTCTGTGACTCAACAGAGTCCTGAGGATGGGTCCAAGGGATGGCACTGTAGCGGGGGAGTGGTAGTGCACTCTCTTTTAGCCAGATCTTGACTCAGTGACTCAACAGAGTCCTGAGGATAGGTCCAAGAGATGACACTGTGGCGGGGGAGTGGTAGTGCACTCTCTTCTAGCCAGATCTTGACTCAGTGACTCAACAGGGTCCTGAGAATGGGTCCAAGGGATGGCACTGTGGCGGGGGAGTGGTAGTGCGCTCTCTTCTAGCCAGATCTTGACTCTGTGACTCAACAGAGTCCTGGGGATGGGTCCAAGGGATGGCACTGTGGCGGGGGAGTGGTAGTGCGCTCTCATCTAGCCAGATCTTGACTCTGTGTCTCAACAGAGTCCTGGGGATGGGTCCAAGGGATGGCACTGTTTCGGGGGAGTGGTAGGGCACTCTCATCTAGCCAGATCTTGACTCTGTGACTCAACAGAGTCCTGGGGATGGGTCCAAGGGATAGCACTGTGGCGGGGGAGTGGCAGTGCACTCTCTTCTAGCCAGATCTTGACTCTGTGACACAACAGAGTCCTGGGGAGGGATGGGTCCAAGGGATGTCACTGTGGCGGGGGAGTGGTAGTGCGCTCTCTTCTAGCCAGATCTTGACTCTGTGACTCAACAGAGTCCTGGGGATGGGTCCAAGGGATGACACTGTGGCGGGGGAGTGGTAGTGCGCTCTCTTCTAGCCAGATCTTGACTCTGTGACTCAACAGAGTCCTGGGGATGGGTCCAAGGGATGACACTGTGGCGGAGGAGTGGTAGTGCACTCTCATCTAGCCAGATCTTGACTCTGTGACTCAACAGAGTCCTGGGGATGGGTCCAAGGGATGACACTGTGGCGGGGGAGTGGTAGTGCACTCTCTTTTAGCCAGATCTTGACTCTGTGACTCAACAGAGTCCTGAGGATGGGTCCAAGGGATGACACTGTGGCGGGGGAGTGGTAGTGCACTCTCCTCTAGCCAGATCTTGACTCTGTGACTCAACAGAGTCCTGGGGATGGGTCCAATGGATGGCACTGTGGCAGGGGAGTGGTAGTGCACTCTCTTCTAGCCAGATCTTGACTCTGTTGAGTCACAGAGTCCTGGGGATGGGTCCAAGGGATGGCACTGTGACGGGAGAGTGGTAGTGCACTCTCTTCTAGCCAGATCTTGACTCTGTGACTCAACAGAGTCCTGGGGATGGGTCCAAGGGATGACACTGTGGCGGGGGAGTGGTAGTGCACTCTCTTCTAGCCAGATCTTGACTCTGTGACTCAACAGAGTCCTGGGGATGGGTCCAAGGGATGACACTGTGGCGGGGGAGTGGTAGTGCACTCTCTTCTAGCCAGATCTTGACTCTGTGTCTCAACAGAGTCCTGGGGATGGGTCCAAGGGATGGCACTGTTTCGGGGGAGTGGTAGGGCACTCTCATCTAGCCAGACCCTGACTCTGTGACTCAACAGAGTCCTGGGGATGGGTCCAAGGGATGACACTGTGGCGGGGGAGTGGTAGTGCACTCTCTTCTAGCCAGATCTTGACTCAGTGACTCAACAGAGTCCTGAGGATAGGTCCAAGAGATGACACTGTGGCGGGGGAGTGGTAGTGCACTCTCTTTTAGCCAGATCTTGACTCAGTGACTCAACAGAGTCCTGAGGATAGGTCCAAGAGATGACACTGTTGCGGGGGAGTGGTAGTGCGCTCTCTTCTAGCCAGATCTTGACTCTGTGACTCAACAGAGTCCTGGGGATGGGTCCAAGGGATGGCACTGTGGCGGGGGAGTGGTAGTGCGCTCTCATCTAGCCAGATCTTGACTCTGTGTCTCAACAGAGTCCTGGGGATGGGTCCAAGGGATGGCACTGTTTCGGGGGAGTGGTAGGGCACTCTCATCTAGCCAGATCTTGACTCTGTGACTCAACAGAGTCCTGGGGATGGGTCCAAGGGATAGCACTGTGGCGGGGGAGTGGCAGTGCACTCTCTTCTAGCCAGATCTTGACTCTGTGACTCAACAGAGTCCTGGGGAGGGATGGGTCCAAGGGATGTCACTGTGGCGGGGGAGTGGTAGTGCGCTCTCTTCTAGCCAGATCTTGACTCTGTGACTCAACAGAGTCCTGGGGATGGGTCCAAGGGATGACACTGTGGCGGGGGAGTGGTAGTGCGCTCTCTTCTAGCCAGATCTTGACTCTGTGACTCAACAGAGTCCTGGGGATGGGTCCAAGGGATGACACTGTGGCGGAGGAGTGGTAGTGCACTCTCATCTAGCCAGATCTTGACTCTGTGACTCAACAGAGTCCTAGGGATGGGTCCAAGGGATGACACTGTGGCGGGGGAGTGGTAGTGCACTCTCTTTTAGCCAGATCTTGACTCTGTGACTCAACAGAGTCCTGAGGATGGGTCCAAGGGATGACACTGTGGCGGGGGAGTGGTAGTGCACTCTCCTCTAGCCAGATCTTGACTCTGTGACTCAACAGAGTCCTGGGGATGGGTCCAAGGGATGGCACTGTGGCGGGGGAGTGGTAGTGCGCTCTCATCTAGCCAGATCTTGACTCTGTGTCTCAACAGAGTCCTGGGGATGGGTCCAAGGGATGGCACTGTTTCGGGGGAGTGGTAGGGCACTCTCATCTAGCCAGATCTTGACTCTGTGACTCAACAGAGTCCTGGGGATGGGTCCAAGGGATAGCACTGTGGCGGGGGAGTGGCAGTGCACTCTCTTCTAGCCAGATCTTGACTCTGTGACACAACAGAGTCCTGGGGAGGGATGGGTCCAAGGGATGTCACTGTGGCGGGGGAGTGGTAGTGCGCTCTCTTCTAGCCAGATCTTGACTCTGTGACTCAACAGAGTCCTGGGGATGGGTCCAAGGGATGACACTGTGGCGGGGGAGTGGTAGTGCGCTCTCTTCTAGCCAGATCTTGACTCTGTGACTCAACAGAGTCCTGGGGATGGGTCCAAGGGATGACACTGTGGCGGAGGAGTGGTAGTGCACTCTCATCTAGCCAGATCTTGACTCTGTGACTCAACAGAGTCCTGGGGATGGGTCCAAGGGATGACACTGTGGCGGGGGAGTGGTAGTGCACTCTCTTTTAGCCAGATCTTGACTCTGTGACTCAACAGAGTCCTGAGGATGGGTCCAAGGGATGACACTGTGGCGGGGGAGTGGTAGTGCACTCTCCTCTAGCCAGATCTTGACTCTGTGACTCAACAGAGTCCTGGGGATGGGTCCAATGGATGGCACTGTGGCAGGGGAGTGGTAGTGCACTCTCTTCTAGCCAGATCTTGACTCTGTGACTCAACAGAGTCCTGGGGATGGGTCCAAGGGATGGCACTGTGACGGGAGAGTGGTAGTGCACTCTCTTCTAGCCAGATCTTGACTCTGTGACTCAACAGAGTCCTGGGGATGGGTCCAAGGGATGACACTGTGGCGGGGGAGTGGTAGTGCACTCTCTTCTAGCCAGATCTTGACTCTGTGACTCAACAGAGTCCTGGGGATGGGTCCAAGGGATGACACTGTGGCGGGGGAGTGGTAGTGCACTCTCTTCTAGCCAGATCTTGACTCTGTGTCTCAACAGAGTCCTGGGGATGGGTCCAAGGGATGGCACTGTTTCGGGGGAGTGGTAGGGCACTCTCATCTAGCCAGACCCTGACTCTGTGACTCAACAGAGTCCTGGGGATGGGTCCAAGGGATGACACTGTGGCGGGGGAGTGGTAGTGCACTCTCTTCTAGCCAGATCTTGACTCAGTGACTCAACAGAGTCCTGAGGATAGGTCCAAGAGATGACACTGTGGCGGGGGAGTGGTAGTGCACTCTCTTTTAGCCAGATCTTGACTCAGTGACTCAACAGAGTCCTGAGGATAGGTCCAAGAGATGACACTGTTGCGGGGGAGTGGTAGTGCGCTCTCTTCTAGCCAGATCTTGACTCTGTGACTCAACAGAGTCCTGGGGATGGGTCCAAGGGATGGCACTGTGGCGGGGGAGTGGTAGTGCGCTCTCATCTAGCCAGATCTTGACTCTGTGTCTCAACAGAGTCCTGGGGATGGGTCCAAGGGATGGCACTGTTTCGGGGGAGTGGTAGGGCACTCTCATCTAGCCAGATCTTGACTCTGTGACTCAACAGAGTCCTGGGGATGGGTCCAAGGGATAGCACTGTGGCGGGGGAGTGGCAGTGCACTCTCTTCTAGCCAGATCTTGACTCTGTGACTCAACAGAGTCCTGGGGAGGGATGGGTCCAAGGGATGTCACTGTGGCGGGGGAGTGGTAGTGCGCTCTCTTCTAGCCAGATCTTGACTCTGTGACTCAACAGAGTCCTGGGGATGGGTCCAAGGGATGACACTGTGGCGGGGGAGTGGTAGTGCGCTCTCTTCTAGCCAGATCTTGACTCTGTGACTCAACAGAGTCCTGGGGATGGGTCCAAGGGATGACACTGTGGCGGAGGAGTGGTAGTGCACTCTCATCTAGCCAGATCTTGACTCTGTGACTCAACAGAGTCCTGGGGATGGGTCCAAGGGATGACACTGTGGCGGGGGAGTGGTAGTGCACTCTCTTTTAGCCAGATCTTGACTCTGTGACTCAACAGAGTCCTGAGGATGGGTCCAAGGGATGACACTGTGGCGGGGGAGTGGTAGTGCACTCTCCTCTAGCCAGATCTTGACTCTGTGACTCAACAGAGTCCTGGGGATGGGTCCAATGGATGGCACTGTGGCAGGGGAGTGGTAGTGCACTCTCTTCTAGCCAGATCTTGACTCTGTGACTCAACAGAGTCCTGGGGATGGGTCCAAGGGATGGCACTGTGACGGGGGAGTGGTAGTGCACTCTCTTCTAGCCAGATCTTGACTCTGTGACTCAACAGAGTCCTGGGGATGGGTCCAAGGGATGACACTGTGGCGGGGGAGTGGTAGTGCACTCTCTTCTAGCCAGATCTTGACTCTGTGACTCAACAGAGTCCTGGGGATGGGTCCAAGGGATGACACTGTGGCGGGGGAGTGGTAGTGCACTCTCTTCTAGCCAGATCTTGACTCTGTGTCTCAACAGAGTCCTGGGGATGGGTCCAAGGGATGGCACTGTTTCGGGGGAGTGGTAGGGCACTCTCATCTAGCCAGACCCTGACTCTGTGACTCAACAGAGTCCTGGGGATGGGTCCAAGGGATGGCACTGTGGCGGGGGAGTGGTAGTGCACTCTCTTCTAGCCAGATCTTGACTCTGTGACTCAACAGAGTCCTGAGGATGGGTCCAAGGGATGACACTGTGGCGGGGGAGTGGTAGCGCACTCTCTTCTAGCCAGATCTTGACTCTGTGACTCAACAGAGTCCTGGGGATGGGTCCAAGGGATGGCACTGTGGCGGGGGAGTGGTAGCGCACTCTCATCTAGCCAGATCTTGACTCTGTGTCTCAACAGAGTCCTGGGGATGGGTCCAAGGGATGACACTGTGGCGGGGGAGTGGTAGTGCACTCTCATCTAGCCAGATCTTGACTCTGTGTCTCAACAGAGTCCTGGGGATGGGTCCAAGGGATGGCACTGTTTCGGGGGAGTGGTAGGGCACTCTCATCTAGCCAGATCTTGACTCTGTGACTCAACAGAGTCCTGGGGATGGGTCCAAGGGAAGGCACTGTGGCGGGGGAGTGGTAGTGCACTCTCATCTAGCCAGATCTTGACTCTGTGACTCAACAGAGTCCTTGGGATGGGTCTAAGGGATGGCACTTTGGCGGGGGAGTGGTAGTGCACTCTCTTCTAGCCAGATCTTGACTCTGTGACTCAACAGAGTCCTGGGGATGGGTCCAAGGGATGGCACTGTGGCGGGGAGTGGTAGTGCACTCTCATCTAGCCAGATCTTGACTCTGTGTCTCAACAGAGTCCTGGGGATGGGTCCAAGGGATGGCACTGTTTCGGGGGAGTGGTAGGGCACTCTCATCTAGCCAGACCCTGACTCTGTGACTCAACAGAGTCCTGGGGATGGGTCCAAGGGATATCACTGTGGCGGGGGAGTGGTAGTGCACTCTCTTCTAGCCAGATCTTGTCTGTGACTCAACAGAGTCCTGCGGATGGGTCCAAGGGATGACACTGTGGCGGGGGAGTGGTAGTGCACTCTCTTCTAGCCAGATCTTGACTCTGTGACTCAACAGAGTCCTGGGGATGGGTCCAAGGGATGACACTGTGGCGGAGGAGTGGTAGTGCACTCTCATCTAGCCAGATCTTGACTCTGTGACTCAACAGAGTCCTGGGGATGGGTCCAAGGGATGACACTGTGGCGGGGGAGTGGTAGTGCACTCTCTTTTAGCCAGATCTTGACTCTGTGACTCAACAGAGTCCTGGGGATGGGTCCAAGGGATGACACTGTGGCGGGGGAGTGGTAGTGCACTCTCTTCTAGCCAGATCTTGACTCTATGACTCAACAGAGTCCTGGGGATGGGTCCAAGGGATGACACTGTGGCGGGGGAGTGGTAGTGCACTCTCATCTAGTCAGATCTTGACTCCGTGACTCAACAGAATCCTGGGGATGGGTCCAAGAGATGACACTGTGGCGGGGGAGTGGTAGTGCACTCTCTTCTAGCCAGATCTTGACTCTGTGACTCAGCAGAGTCCTGGGGATGGGTCCAAGGGATGGCACTGTTTCGGGGGAGTGGTAGGGCACTCTCTTCTAGCCAGATCTTGACTCTGTGACTCAACAGAGTCCTGGGGATGGGTCCAAGGGATGACACTGTGGCGGGGGAGTGGTAGTGCACTCTCTTCTAGCCAGATCTTGACTCTGTGACTCAACAGAGTCCTGGGGAGGGATGGGTCCAAGGGATGGCACTGTGGCGGGGGAGTGGTAGTGCACTCTCTTCTAGCCAGATCTTGACTCTGTGACTCAACAGAGTCCTGAGGATGGGTCCAAGGGATGACACTGTGGCGGGGGGGTGGTAGTGCACTCTCATCTAGCCAGATCTTGACTCTGTGACTCAACAGAGTCCTGGGGATGGGTCCAAGGGATGACACTGTGGCAGGGGAGTGGTAGTGCACTCTCTTCTAGCCGGATCTTGACTCTGTGACTCAACAGAGTCCTGGGGATGGGTCCAAGGGATGACACTGTGGCGGGGGAGTGGTAGTGCACTCTCTTCTAGCCGGATCTTGACTCTGTGACTCAACAGAGTCCTGGGGATGGGTCTAAGGGATGGCACTGTGGCGGGGGAGTGGTAGTGCACTCTCTTCTAGCCGGATCTTGACTCTGTGACTCAACAGAGTCCTGGGGATGGGTCCAAGGGATGACACTGTGGCGGGGGAGTGGTAGTGCACTCTCTTCTAGCCGGATCTTGACTCTGTGACTCAACAGAGTCCTGGGGATGGGTCCAAGGGATGACACTGTGGCGGGGGAGTGGTAGTGCACTCTCTTCTAGCCGGATCTTGACTCTGTGACTCAACAGAGTCCTGGGGATGGGTCTAAGGAATGGCACTTTGGCGGGGGAGTGGTAGTGCACTCTCTTCTAGCCAGATCTTGACTCTGTGACTCAACAGAGTCCTGGGGATGGGTCCAAGGGATGACACTGTGGCGGGGGAGTGGTAGTGCACTCTCTTCTAGCCAGATCTTGACTCTATGACTCAACAGAGTCCTGGGGATGGGTCCAAGGGATGACACTGTGGCGGGGGAGTGGTAGTGCACTCTCTTCTAGCCAGATCTTGACTCTGTGACTCAACAGAGTCCTGGGGATGGGTCCAAGGGATGGCACTGTGGCGGGGGAGTGGTAGTGCACTCTCTTCTAGTCGGATCTTGACTCTGTGACTCAACAGAGTCCTGGGGATGGGTCCAAGGGGTGGCACTGTTTCGGGGGAGTGGCAGCGCACTCTCATCTAGCCAGATCTTGACTCTGTGACTCAACAGAGTCCTGGGGATGGGTCCAAGGGATGACACTGTGGCGGAGGAGTGGTAGTGCACTCTCATCTAGCCAGATCTTGACTCTGTGACTCAACAGAGTCCTGGGGATGGGTCCAAGGGATGACACTGTGGCGGGGGAGTGGTAGTGCACTCTCTTCTAGCCAGATCTTGACTCTGTGACTCAACAGAGTCCTGGGGATGGGTCCAAGGGATGACACTGTGGCGGGGGAGTGGTAGTGCACTCTCTTCTAGCCAGATCTTGACTCTGTGACTCAACAGAGTCCTGGGGAGGGATGGGTCCAAGGGATGTCACTGTGGCGGGGGAGTGGTAGTGCACTCTCTTCTAGCCAGATCTTGACTCTGTGACTCAACAGAGTCCTGGGGATGGGTCCAAGGGATGACACTGTGGCGGGGGAGTGGTAGTGCACTCTCTTCTAGCCAGATCTTGACTCTGTGACTCAACAGAGTCCAGGGGATGGGCCCAAGGGATGACACTGTGGCGGGGGAGTGGTAGTGCACTCTCTTCTAGCCAGATCTCGACTCTGTGACTCAACAGAGTCCTGGGGATGGGTCCAAGGGATGACACTGTGGCGGGGGAGTGGTAGTGCGCTCTCTTCTAGCCAGATCTCGACTCTGTGACTCAACAGAGTCCTGGGGATGGGTCCAAGGGATGACACTGTGGCGGGGGAGTGGTAGTGCACTCTCTTCTAGCCAGATATTGACTCTGTGACTCAACAGAGTCCTGGGGATGGGTCCAAGGGATGTCACTGTGGCAGGGGAGTGGTAGTGCACTCTCTTCTAGCCAGATCTTGACTCTGTGACTCAACAGAGTCCTGGGGATGGGTCCAAGGGATGGCACTATGGCGGGGGAGTGGTAGTGCACTCTCTTCTAGCCAGATCTTGACTCTATGACTCAACAGAGTCCTGGGGATGGGTCCAAGGGATGGCACTGTGGCGGGGGAGTGGTAGTGCGCTCTCTTCTAGCCAGATCTTGACTCTGTGACTCAACAGAGTCCTGGGGATGGGTCCAAGGGATGACACTGTGGCGGGGGAGTGGTAGTGCACTCTCTTCTAGCCAGATCTTGACTCTGTGTCTCAACAGAGTCCTGGGGATGGGTCCAAGGGATGGCACTGTTTCGGGGGAGTGGTAGGGCACTCTCATCTAGCCAGACCCTGACTCTGTGACTCAACAGAGTCCTGGGGATGGGTCCAAGGGATGGCACTGTGGCGGGGGAGTGGTAGTGCACTCTCTTCTAGCCAGATCTTGACTCTGTGACTCAACAGAGTCCTGAGGATGGGTCCAAGGGATGACACTGTGGCGGGGGAGTGGTAGCGCACTCTCTTCTAGCCAGATCTTGACTCTGTGACTCAACAGAGTCCTGGGGATGGGTCCAAGGGATGGCACTGTGGCGGGGGAGTGGTAGCGCACTCTCATCTAGCCAGATCTTGACTCTGTGTCTCAACAGAGTCCTGGGGATGGGTCCAAGGGATGACACTGTGGCGGGGGAGTGGTAGTGCACTCTCATCTAGCCAGATCTTGACTCTGTGTCTCAACAGAGTCCTGGGGATGGGTCCAAGGGATGGCACTGTTTCGGGGGAGTGGTAGGGCACTCTCATCTAGCCAGATCTTGACTCTGTGACTCAACAGAGTCCTGGGGATGGGTCCAAGGGAAGGCACTGTGGCGGGGGAGTGGTAGTGCACTCTCATCTAGCCAGATCTTGACTCTGTGACTCAACAGAGTCCTTGGGATGGGTCTAAGGGATGGCACTTTGGCGGGGGAGTGGTAGTGCACTCTCTTCTAGCCAGATCTTGTCTCTGTGACTCAACAGAGTCCTGGGGATGGGTCCAAGGGATGGCACTGTGGCGGGGAGTGGTAGTGCACTCTCATCTAGCCAGATCTTGACTCTGTGTCTCAACAGAGTCCTGGGGATGGGTCCAAGGGATGGCACTGTTTCGGGGGAGTGGTAGGGCACTCTCATCTAGCCAGACCCTGACTCTGTGACTCAACAGAGTCCTGGGGATGGGTCCAAGGGATATCACTGTGGCGGGGGAGTGGTAGTGCACTCTCTTCTAGCCAGATCTTGTCTGTGACTCAACAGAGTCCTGCGGATGGGTCCAAGGGATGACACTGTGGCGGGGGAGTGGTAGTGCACTCTCTTCTAGCCAGATCTTGACTCTGTGACTCAACAGAGTCCTGGGGATGGGTCCAAGGGATGACACTGTGGCGGAGGAGTGGTAGTGCACTCTCATCTAGCCAGATCTTGACTCTGTGACTCAACAGAGTCCTGGGGATGGGTCCAAGGGATGACACTGTGGCGGGGGAGTGGTAGTGCACTCTCTTTTAGCCAGATCTTGACTCTGTGACTCAACAGAGTCCTGGGGATGGGTCCAAGGGATGACACTGTGGCGGGGGAGTGGTAGTGCACTCTCTTCTAGCCAGATCTTGACTCTATGACTCAACAGAGTCCTGGGGATGGGTCCAAGGGATGACACTGTGGCGGGGGAGTGGTAGTGCACTCTCATCTAGTCAGATCTTGACTCCGTGACTCAACAGAATCCTGGGGATGGGTCCAAGAGATGACACTGTGGCGGGGGAGTGGTAGTGCACTCTCTTCTAGCCAGATCTTGACTCTGTGACTCAGCAGAGTCCTAGGGATGGGTCCAAGGGATGGCACTGTTTCGGGGGAGTGGTAGGGCACTCTCTTCTAGCCAGATCTTGACTCTGTGACTCAACAGAGTCCTGGGGATGGGTCCAAGGGATGACACTGTGGCGGGGGAGTGGTAGTGCACTCTCTTCTAGCCAGATCTTGACTCTGTGACTCAACAGAGTCCTGGGGAGGGATGGGTCCAAGGGATGGCACTGTGGCGGGGGAGTGGTAGTGCACTCTCTTCTAGCCAGATCTTGACTCTGTGACTCAACAGAGTCCTGAGGATGGGTCCAAGGGATGACACTGTGGCGGGGGGGTGGTAGTGCACTCTCATCTAGCCAGATCTTGACTCTGTGACTCAACAGAGTCCTGGGGATGGGTCCAAGGGATGACACTGTGGCAGGGGAGTGGTAGTGCACTCTCTTCTAGCCGGATCTTGACTCTGTGACTCAACAGAGTCCTGGGGATGGGTCCAAGGGATGACACTGTGGCGGGGGAGTGGTAGTGCACTCTCTTCTAGCCGGATCTTGACTCTGTGACTCAACAGAGTCCTGGGGATGGGTCTAAGGGATGGCACTGTGGCGGGGGAGTGGTAGTGCACTCTCTTCTAGCCGGATCTTGACTCTGTGACTCAACAGAGTCCTGGGGATGGGTCCAAGGGATGACACTGTGGCGGGGGAGTGGTAGTGCACTCTCTTCTAGCCGGATCTTGACTCTGTGACTCAACAGAGTCCTGGGGATGGGTCCAAGGGATGACACTGTGGCGGGGGAGTGGTAGTGCACTCTCTTCTAGCCGGATCTTGACTCTGTGACTCAACAGAGTCCTGGGGATGGGTCTAAGGGATGGCACTTTGGCGGGGGAGTGGTAGTGCACTCTCTTCTAGCCAGATCTTGACTCTGTGACTCAACAGAGTCCTGGGGATGGGTCCAAGGGATGACACTGTGGCGGGGGAGTGGTAGTGCACTCTCTTCTAGCCAGATCTTGACTCTATGACTCAACAGAGTCCTGGGGATGGGTCCAAGGGATGACACTGTGGCGGGGGAGTGGTAGTGCACTCTCTTCTAGCCAGATCTTGACTCTGTGACTCAACAGAGTCCTGGGGATGGGTCCAAGGGATGGCACTGTGGCGGGGGAGTGGTAGTGCACTCTCTTCTAGTCGGATCTTGACTCTGTGACTCAACATAGTCCTGGGGATGGGTCCAAGGGGTGGCACTGTTTCGGGGGAGTGGCAGCGCACTCTCATCTAGCCAGATCTTGACTCTGTGACTCAACAGAGTCCTGGGGATGGGTCCAAGGGATGACACTGTGGCGGAGGAGTGGTAGTGCACTCTCATCTAGCCAGATCTTGACTCTGTGACTCAACAGAGTCCTGGGGATGGGTCCAAGGGATGACACTGTGGCGGGGGAGTGGTAGTGCACTCTCTTCTAGCCAGATCTTGACTCTGTGACTCAACAGAGTCCTGGGGATGGGTCCAAGGGATGACACTGTGGCGGGGGAGTGGTAGTGCACTCTCTTCTAGCCAGATCTTGACTCTGTGACTCAACAGAGTCCTGGGGAGGGATGGGTCCAAGGGATGTCACTGTGGCGGGGGAGTGGTAGTGCACTCTCTTCTAGCCAGATCTTGACTCTGTGACTCAACAGAGTCCTGGGGATGGGTCCAAGGGATGACACTGTGGCGGGGGAGTGGTAGTGCACTCTCTTCTAGCCAGATCTTGACTCTGTGACTCAACAGAGTCCAGGGGATGGGCCCAAGGGATGACACTGTGGCGGGGGAGTGGTAGTGCACTCTCTTCTAGCCAGATCTCGACTCTGTGACTCAACAGAGTCCTGGGGATGGGTCCAAGGGATGACACTGTGGCGGGGGAGTGGTAGTGCGCTCTCTTCTAGCCAGATCTCGACTCTGTGACTCAACAGAGTCCTGGGGATGGGTCCAAGGGATGACACTGTGGCGGGGGAGTGGTAGTGCACTCTCTTCTAGCCAGATATTGACTCTGTGACTCAACAGAGTCCTGGGGATGGGTCCAAGGGATGTCACTGTGGCAGGGGAGTGGTAGTGCACTCTCTTCTAGCCAGATCTTGACTCTGTGACTCAACAGAGTCCTGGGGATGGGTCCAAGGGATGGCACTATGGCGGGGGAGTGGTAGTGCACTCTCTTCTAGCCAGATCTTGACTCTATGACTCAACAGAGTCCTGGGGATGGGTCCAAGGGATGGCACTGTGGCGGGGGAGTGGTAGTGCGCTCTCTTCTAGCCAGATCTTGACTCTGTGACTCAACAGAGTCCTGGGGATGGGTCCAAGGGATGGCACTGTGGCGGGGGAGTGGTAGTGCACTCTCTTCTAGCCAGATCTTGACTCTGTGACTCAACAGAGTCCTGGGGATGGGTCCAAGGGATGACACTGTGGCGGGGGAGTGGTAGTGCACTCTCTTCTAGCCGGATCTTGACTCTGTGACTCAACAGAGTCCTGGGGATGGGTCCAAGGGATGGCACTGTGGCGGGGGAGTGGTAGTGCACTCTCATCTAGCCTGATCTTGACTCTGTGACTCAACAGAGTCCTGGGGATGGGTCCAAGGGATGACACTGTGGCGGGGGAGTGGTAGTGCACTCTCTTCTAGCCGGATCTTGACTCTGTGACTCAACAGAGTCCTGGGGATGGGTCCAAGGGATGGCACTGTGGCGGGGGAGTGGTAGTGCACTCTCTTCTAGCCAGATCTCGACTCTGTGACTCAACAGAGTCCTGGGGATGGGTCCAAGGGATGGCACTGTGGCAGGGGAGTGGTAGTGCACTCTCTTCTAGCCAGATCTTGACTCTGTGACTCAACAGAGTCCTGAGGATGGGTCCAAGGGATGGCACTGTGGCGAGGGAGTGGTAGTGCACTCTCTACTAGCCAGATCTTGACTCTGTGACTCAACAGAGTCCTGAGGATGGGTCCAAGAGATGACACTGTGGCGGGGGAGTGGTAGTGCACTCTCTTCTAGCCATATCTTGACTCTGTGACTCAACAGAGTCCTGGGGATGGGTCCAAGGGATGACACTGTGGCTGGGGAGTGGTAGTGCACTCTCTTCTAGCCAGATCTTGACTCTGTGACTCAACAGAGTCCTGGGGATGGGTCCAAGGGATGACACTGTGGCGGGGGAGTGGTAGTGCACTCTCTTCTAGCCAGATCTTGACTCTGTGACTCAACAGAGTCCTGGGGATGGGTCCAAGGGATGGCACTGTGGCGGGGGAGTGGTAGTGCACTCTCTTCTAGCCAGATCTTGACTCTGTGATTCAACAGAGTCCTGGGGATGGGTCCAAGGGATGACACTGTGGCCGGGGAGTGGTAGTGCTCTCTCTTCTAGCCAGATCTTGACTCTGTGACTCAACAGAGTCCTGGGGATGGGTCCAAGGGATGGCACTGTGGCGGGGGAGTGGTAGTGCACTCTCTTCTAGCCAGATCTTGACTCTGTGACTCAACAGAGTCCTGGGGAGGGATGGGTCCAAGGGATGACACTGTGGCGGGGGAGTGGTAGTGCACTCTCTTCTAGCCAGATCTTGACTCTGTGACTCAACGGAGTCCTGGGGATGGGTCCAAGGGATGACACTGTGGCGGGGGAGTGGCAGTGCACTCTCTTCTAGCCAGATCTTGACTCTATGACTCAACAGAGTCCTGGGGATGGGCCCAAGGGATTACACTGTGGCGGGGGAGTGGTAGTGCACTCTCTTCTAGCCAGATTTTGACTCTATGACTCAACAGAGTCCTGGGGATGGGTCCAAGGGATGGCACTGTGGCGGGGGAGTGGTAGTGCACTCTCTTCTAGCCAGATATTGACTCTGTGACTCAACAGAGTCCTGGGGATGGGTCCAAGGGATGGCACTGTGGCGGGGGAGTGGTAGTGCACTCTCTTCTAGCCAGATCTCGACTCTGTGACTCAACAGAGTCCTGGGGATGGGTCCAAGGGATGGCACTGTGGCGGGGGAGTGGTAGTGCACTCTCTTCTAGCCAGATCTCGACTCTGTGACTCAACAGAGTCCTGGGGATGGGTCCAAGGGATGGCACTGTGGCGGGGGAGTGGTAGTGCACTCTCTTCTAGCCAGATCTTGACTCTGTGACTCAACAGAGTCCTGGGGATGGGTCCAAGGGATGGCACTGTGGCGGGGGAGTGGTAGTGCACTCTCTTCTAGCCAGATCTTGACTCTGTGACTCAACAGAGTCCTGGGGATGGGTCCAAGGGATGGCACTGTTTCGGGGGAGTGGTAGGGCACTCTCATCTAGCCAGATCTTGACTCTGTGACTCAACATAGTCCTGGGGATGGGTCCAAGGGATGGCACTGTGGCGGGGGAGTGGTAGTGCACTCTCATCTAGCCAGATCTTGACTCTGTGACTCAACAGAGTCCTGGGGATGGGTCCAAGGGATGGCACTTTGGCGGGGGAGTGGTAGTGCACTCTCTTCTAGCCAGATCTTGACTCTGTGACTCAACAGAGTCCTGGGGATGGGTCCAAGGGATGTCACTGTGGCGGGGGAGTGGTAGTGCACTCTCTTCTAGCCAGATCTTGACTCTGTGACTCAACAGAGTCCTGGGGATGGGTCCAAGGGATGGCACTGTGGCGGGGGAGTGGTAGTGCACTCTCTTCTAGCCAGATCTTGACTCTGTGACTCAACAGAGTCCTGGGGATGGGTCCAAGGGATGGCACTGTGGCGGGGGAGTGGTAGTGCACTCTCTTTTAGCCAGATCTTGACTCTGTGACTCAACAGAGTCCTGAGGATGGGTCCAAGGGATGACACTGTGGCGGGGGAGTGGTAGTGCACTCTCTTCTAGCCAGATCTTGACTCTGTGACTCAACAGAGTCCTGAGGATGGGTCCAAGGGATGGCACTGTGGCGGAGGAGTGGTAGTGCACTCTCTTCTAGCCAGATCTTGACTCTGTGACTCAACAGAGTCCTGAGGATGGGTCCAAGAGATGACACTGTGGCGGGGGAGTGGTAGTGCACTCTCTTCTAGCCAGATCTTGACTCTGTGACTCAACAGAGTCCTGAGGATGGGTCCAAGGGATGGCACTGTGGCGGGGGAGTGGTAGTGCACTCTCTTTTAGCCAGATCTTGACTCAGTGACTCAACAGAGTCCTGAGGATAGGTCCAAGAGATGACACTGTGGCGGGGGAGTGGTAGTGCACTCTCTTCTATCCAGATCTTGACTCTGTGACTCACCAGAGTCCTGGGGATGGGTCTAAGGGATGGCACTTTGGCGGGGGAGTGGTAGTGCACTCTCTTCTAGCCAGATCTTGACTCTGTGACTCAACAGAGTCCTGGGGATGGGTCCAAGGGATGGCACTGTGGCGGGGGAGTGGTAGTGCACTCTCATCTAGCCAGATCTTGACTCTGTGTCTCAACAGAGTCCTGGGGATGGGTCCAAGGGATGGCACTGTTTCGGGGGAGTGGTAGGGCACTCTCATCTAGCCAGACCCTGACTCTGTGACTCAACAGAGTCCTGGGGATGGGTCCAAGGGATGTCACTGTGGCGGGGGAGTGGTAGTGCACTCTCTTCTAGCCAGATCTTGACTCTGTGACTCAACAGAGTCCTGCGGATGGGTCCAAGGGATGACACTGTGGCGGGGGAGTGGTAGTGCACTCTCTTCTAGCCAGATCTTGACTCTGTGACTCAACAGAGTCCTGGGGATGGGTCCAAGGGATGACACTGTGGCGGAGGAGTGGTAGTGCACTCTCATCTAGCCAGATCTTGACTCTGTGACTCAACAGAGTCCTGGGGATGGGTCCAAGGGATGACACTGTGGCGGGGGAGTGGTAGTGCACTCTCTTTTAGCCAGATCTTGACTCTGTGACTCAACAGAGTCCTGAGGATGGGTCCAAGGGATGACACTGTGGCGGGGGAGTGGTAGTGCACTCTCTTCTAGCCAGATCTTGACTCTGTGACTCAACAGAGTCCTGAGGATGGGTCCAAGGGATGGCACTGTGGCGGGGGAGTGGTAGTGCACTCTCTTCTAGCCAGATCTTGACTCTGTGACTCAACAGAGTCCTGAGGATGGGTCCAAGAGATGACACTGTGGCGGGGGAGTGGTAGTGCACTCTCTTCTAGCCAGATCTTGACTCTGTGACTCAACAGAGTCCTGAGGATGGGTCCAAGGGATGGCACTGTAGCGGGGGAGTGGTAGTGCACTCTCTTTTAGCCATATCTTGACTCAGTGACTCAACAGAGTCCTGAGGATAGGTCCAAGAGATGACACTGTGGCGGGGGAGTGGTAGTGCACTCTCTTCTAGCCAGATCTTGACTCTGTGACTCAACAGGGTCCTGAGAATGGGTCCAAGGGATGGCACTGTGGCGGGGGAGTGGTAGTGCACTCTCTTCTAGCCAGATCTTGACTCTGTGACTCAACAGAGTCCTGGGGATGGGTCCAAGGGATGGCACTGTGGCGGGGGAGTGGTAGTGCGCTCTCATCTAGCCAGATCTTGACTCTGTGTCTCAACAGAGTCCTGGGGATGGGTCCAAGGGATGGCACTGTTTCGGGGGAGTGGTAGGGCACTCTCATCTAGCCAGATCTTGACTCTGTGACTCAACAGAGTCCTGGGGATGGGTCCAAGGGATAGCACTGTGGCGGGGGAGTGGCAGTGCACTCTCTTCTAGCCAGATCTTGACTCTGTGACTCAACGGAGTCCTGGGGAGGGATGGGTCCAAGGGATGTCACTGTGGCGGGGGAGTGGTAGTGCACTCTCTTCTAGCCAGATCTTGACTCTGTGACTCAACAGAGTCCTGGGGATGGGTCCAAGGGATGACACTGTGGCGGGGGAGTGGTAGTGCGCTCTCTTCTAGCCAGATCTTGACTCTGTGACTCAACAGAGTCCTGGGGATGGGTCCAAGGGATGACACTGTGGCGGAGGAGTGGTAGTGCACTCTCATCTAGCCAGATCTTGACTCTGTGACTCAACAGAGTCCTGGGGATGGGTCCAAGGGATGACACTGTGGCGGGGGAGTGGTAGTGCACTCTCTTTTAGCCAGATCTTGACTCTGTGACTCAACAGAGTCCTGAGGATGGGTCCAAGGGATGACACTGTGGCGGGGGAGTGGTAGTGCACTCTCTTCTAGCCAGATCTTGACTCTGTGACTCAACAGAGTCCTGGGGATGGGTCCAATGGATGGCACTGTGGCAGGGGAGTGGTAGTGCACTCTCTTCTAGCCAGATCTTGACTCTGTGACTCAACAGAGTCCTGGGGATGGGTCCAAGGGATGGCACTGTGACGGGGGAGTGGTAGTGCACTCTCTTCTAGCCAGATCTTGACTCTGTGACTCAACAGAGTCCTGAGGATGGGTCCAAGGGATGGCACTGTGGCGGAGGAGTGGTAGTGCACTCTCTTCTAGCCAGATCTTGACTCTGTGACTCAACAGAGTCCTGAGGATGGGTCCAAGAGATGACACTGTGGCGGGGGAGTGGTAGTGCACTCTCTTCTAGCCAGATCTTGACTCTGTGACTCAACAGAGTCCTGAGGATGGGTCCAAGGGATGGCACTGTGGCGGGGGAGTGGTAGTGCACTCTCTTTTAGCCAGATCTTGACTCAGTGACTCAACAGAGTCCTGAGGATAGGTCCAAGAGATGACACTGTGGCGGGGGAGTGGTAGTGCACTCTCTTCTATCCAGATCTTGACTCTGTGACTCACCAGAGTCCTGGGGATGGGTCTAAGGGATGGCACTTTGGCGGGGGAGTGGTAGTGCACTCTCTTCTAGCCAGATCTTGACTCTGTGACTCAACAGAGTCCTGGGGATGGGTCCAAGGGATGGCACTGTGGCGGGGGAGTGGTAGTGCACTCTCATCTAGCCAGATCTTGACTCTGTGTCTCAACAGAGTCCTGGGGATGGGTCCAAGGGATGGCACTGTTTCGGGGGAGTGGTAGGGCACTCTCATCTAGCCAGACCCTGACTCTGTGACTCAACAGAGTCCTGGGGATGGGTCCAAGGGATGTCACTGTGGCGGGGGAGTGGTAGTGCACTCTCTTCTAGCCAGATCTTGACTCTGTGACTCAACAGAGTCCTGCGGATGGGTCCAAGGGATGACACTGTGGCGGGGGAGTGGTAGTGCACTCTCTTCTAGCCAGATCTTGACTCTGTGACTCAACAGAGTCCTGGGGATGGGTCCAAGGGATGACACTGTGGCGGAGGAGTGGTAGTGCACTCTCATCTAGCCAGATCTTGACTCTGTGACTCAACAGAGTCCTGGGGATGGGTCCAAGGGATGACACTGTGGCGGGGGAGTGGTAGTGCACTCTCTTTTAGCCAGATCTTGACTCTGTGACTCAACAGAGTCCTGAGGATGGGTCCAAGGGATGACACTGTGGCGGGGGAGTGGTAGTGCACTCTCTTCTAGCCAGATCTTGACTCTGTGACTCAACAGAGTCCTGAGGATGGGTCCAAGGGATGGCACTGTGGCGGGGGAGTGGTAGTGCACTCTCTTCTAGCCAGATCTTGACTCTGTGACTCAACAGAGTCCTGAGGATGGGTCCAAGAGATGACACTGTGGCGGGGGAGTGGTAGTGCACTCTCTTCTAGCCAGATCTTGACTCTGTGACTCAACAGAGTCCTGAGGATGGGTCCAAGGAATGGCACTGTAGCGGGGGAGTGGTAGTGCACTCTCTTTTAGCCAGATCTTGACTCAGTGACTCAACAGAGTCCTGAGGATAGGTCCAAGAGATGACACTGTGGCGGGGGAGTGGTAGTGCACTCTCTTCTAGCCAGATCTTGACTCTGTGACTCAACAGGGTCCTGAGAATGGGTCCAAGGGATGGCACTGTGGCGGGGGAGTGGTAGTGCACTCTCTTCTAGCCAGATCTTGACTCTGTGACTCAACAGAGTCCTGGGGATGGGTCCAAGGGATGGCACTGTGGCGGGGGAGTGGTAGTGCGCTCTCATCTAGCCAGATCTTGACTCTGTGTCTCAACAGAGTCCTGGGGATGGGTCCAAGGGATGGCACTGTTTCGGGGGAGTGGTAGGGCACTCTCATCTAGCCAGATCTTGACTCTGTGACTCAACAGAGTCCTGGGGATGGGTCCAAGGGATAGCACTGTGGCGGGGGAGTGGCAGTGCACTCTCTTCTAGCCAGATCTTGACTCTGTGACTCAACAGAGTCCTGGGGAGGGATGGGTCCAAGGGATGTCACTGTGGCGGGGGAGTGGTAGTGCACTCTCTTCTAGCCAGATCTTGACTCTGTGACTCAACAGAGTCCTGGGGATGGGTCCAAGGGATGACACTGTGGCGGGGGAGTGGTAGTGCGCTCTCTTCTAGCCAGATCTTGACTCTGTGACTCAACAGAGTCCTGGGGATGGGTCCAAGGGATGACACTGTGGCGGAGGAGTGGTAGTGCACTCTCATCTAGCCAGATCTTGACTCTGTGACTCAACAGAGTCCTGGGGATGGGTCCAAGGGATGACACTGTGGCGGGGGAGTGGTAGTGCACTCTCTTTTAGCCAGATCTTGACTCTGTGACTCAACAGAGTCCTGAGGATGGGTCCAAGGGATGACACTGTGGCGGGGGAGTGGTAGTGCACTCTCTTCTAGCCAGATCTTGACTCTGTGACTCAACAGAGTCCTGGGGATGGGTCCAATGGATGGCACTGTGGCAGGGGAGTGGTAGTGCACTCTCTTCTAGCCAGATCTTGACTCTGTGACTCAACAGAGTCCTGGGGATGGGTCCAAGGGATGGCACTGTGACGGGGGAGTGGTAGTGCACTCTCTTCTAGCCAGATCTTGACTCTGTGACTCAACAGAGTCCTGGGGATGGGTCCAAGGGATGACACTGTGGCGGGGGAGTGGTAGTGCACTCTCTTCTAGCCAGATCTTGACTCTGTGACTCAACAGAGTCCTGGGGATGGGTCCAAGGGATGACACTGTGGCGGGGGAGTGGTAGTGCACTCTCTTCTAGCCAGATCTTGACTCTGTGTCTCAACAGAGTCCTGGGGATGGGTCCAAGGGATGGCACTGTTTCGGGGGAGTGGTAGGGCACTCTCATCTAGCCAGACCCTGACTCTGTGACTCAACAGAGTCCTGGGGATGGGTCCAAGGGATGGCACTGTGGCGGGGGAGTGGTAGTGCACTCTCTTCTAGCCAGATCTTGACTCTGTGACTCAACAGAGTCCTGAGGATGGGTCCAAGGGATGACACTGTGGCGGGGGAGTGGTAGCGCACTCTCTTCTAGCCAGATCTTGACTCTGTGACTCAACAGAGTCCTGGGGATGGGTCCAAGGGATGGCACTGTGGCGGGGGAGTGGTAGTGCACTCTCATCTAGCCAGATCTTGACTCTGTGTCTCAACAGAGTCCTGGGGATGGGTCCAAGGGATGACACTGTGGCGGGGGAGTGGTAGTGCACTCTCATCTAGCCAGATCTTGACTCTGTGTCTCAACAGAGTCCTGGGGATGGGTCCAAGGGATGGCACTGTTTCGGGGGAGTGGTAGGGCACTCTCATCTAGCCAGATCTTGACTCTGTGACTCAACAGAGTCCTGGGGATGGGTCCAAGGGAAGGCACTGTGGCGGGGGAGTGGTAGTGCACTCTCATCTAGCCAGATCTTGACTCTGTGACTCAACAGAGTCCTGGGGATGGGTCTAAGGGATGGCACTTTGGCGGGGGAGTGGTAGTGCACTCTCTTCTAGCCAGATCTTGACTCTGTGACTCAACAGAGTCCTGGGGATGGGTCCAAGGGATGGCACTGTGGCGGGGGAGTGGTAGTGCACTCTCATCTAGCCAGATCTTGACTCTGTGTCTCAACAGAGTCCTGGGGATGGGTCCAAGGGATGGCACTGTTTCGGGGGAGTGGTAGGGCACTCTCATCTAGCCAGACCCTGACTCTGTGACTCAACAGAGTCCTGGGGATGGGTCCAAGGGATGTCACTGTGGCGGGGGAATGGTAGTGCACTCTCTTCTAGCCAGATCTTGTCTGTGACTCAACAGAGTCCTGCGGATGGGTCCAAGGGATGACACTGTGGCGGGGGAGTGGTAGTGCACTCTCTTCTAGCCAGATCTTGACTCTGTGACTCAACAGAGTCCTGGGGATGGGTCCAAGGGATGACACTGTGGCGGAGGAGTGGTAGTGCACTCTCATCTAGCCAGATCTTGACTCTGTGACTCAACAGAGTCCTGGGGATGGGTCCAAGGGATGACACTGTGGCGGGGGAGTGGCAGTGCACTCTCTTTTAGCCAGATCTTGACTCTCTGACTCAACAGAGTCCTGAGGATGGGTCCAAGGGATGACACTGTGGCGGGGGAGTGGTAGTGCACTCTCTTCTAGCCAGATCTTGACTCTGTGACTCAACAGAGTCCTGAGGATGGGTCCAAGGGATGGCACTGTGGCGGGGGAGTGGTAGTGCACTCTCTTCTAGCCAGATCTTGACTCTGTGACTCAACAGAGTCCTGAGGATGGGTCCAAGAGATGACACTGTGGCGGGGGAGTGGTAGTGCACTCTCTTCTAGCCAGAACTTTACTCTGTGACTGAACAGAGTCCTGAGGATGGGTCCAAGGGATGGCACTGTGGCGGGGGAGTGGTAGTGCACTCTCTTTTAGCCAGATCTTGACTCAGTGACTCAACAGAGTCCTGAGGATAGGTCCAAGAGATGACACTGTGGCGGGGGAGTGGTAGTGCACTCTCTTCTAGCCAGATCTTGACTCTGTGACTCAACAGAGTCCTGGGGATGGGTCCAAGGGATGGCACTGTTTCGGGGGAGTGGTAGGGCACTCTCATCTAGCCAGATCTTGACTCTGTGTCTCAACAGAGTCCTGGGGATGGGTCCAAGGGATGGCACTGTTTCGGGGGAGTGGTAGGGCACTCTCATCTAGCCAGGTCTTGACTCTGTGACTCAACAGAGTCCTGGGGATGGGTCCAAGGGATAGCACTGTGGCGGGGGAGTGGCAGTGCACTCTCTTCTAGCCAGATCTTGACTCTGTGACTCAACAGAGTCCTGGGGAGGGATGGGTCCAAGGGATGTCACTGTGGCGGGGGAGTGGTAGTGCACTCTCTTCTAGCCAGATCTTGACTCTGTGACTCAACAGAGTCCTGGGGATGGGTCCAAGGGATGACACTGTGGCGGGGGAGTGGTAGTGCGCTCTCTTCTAGCCAGATCTTGACTCTGTGACTCAACAGAGTCCTGGGGATGGGTCCAAGGGATGACACTGTGGCGGAGGAGTGGTAGTGCACTCTCATCTAGCCAGATCTTGACTCTGTGACTCAACAGAGTCCTGGGGATGGGTCCAAGGGATGACACTGTGGCGGGGGAGTGGTAGTGCACTCTCTTTTAGCCAGATCTTGACTCTGTGACTCAACAGAGTCCTGAGGATGGGTCCAAGGGATGACACTGTGGCGGGGGAGTGGTAGTGCACTCTCTTCTAGCCAGATCTTGACTCTGTGACTCAACAGAGTCCTGGGGATGGGTCCAATGGATGGCACTGTGGCAGGGGAGTGGTAGTGCACTCTCTTCTAGCCAGATCTTGACTCTGTGACTCAACAGAGTCCTGGGGATGGGTCCAAGGGATGGCACTGTGACGGGGGAGTGGTAGTGCACTCTCTTCTAGCCAGATCTTGACTCTGTGACTCAACAGAGTCCTGGGGATGGGTCCAAGGGATGACACTGTGGCGGGGGAGTGGTAGTGCACTCTCTTCTAGCCAGATCTTGACTCTGTGACTCAACAGAGTCCTGGGGATGGGTCCAAGGGATGACACTGTGGCGGGGGAGTGGTAGTGCACTCTCTTCTAGCCAGATCTTGACTGTGTGACTCAACAGAGTCCTGGGGATGGCGCCAAGAGATGACACTGTGGCGGGGGAGTGGTAGTGCACTCTCTTCTAGCCAGATCTTGACTCTGTGACTCAACAGAGTCCTGGGGATGGGTCCAAGGGATGACACTGTGGCGGGGAAGTGGTAGTGCACTCTCTTCCAAGGGATGGCCCTGTGGCGGGGGAGTGGTAGTGCACTCCCTTCTAGCCGGATCTTGACTCTGTGACTCAACAGAGTCCTGGGGATGGGTCCAAGGGATGGCACTGTGGTGGGGGAGTGGTAGTGCACTCTCTTCTAGCCAGATCTTGACTCTGTGACTCAACAGAGTCCTGGGGATGGGTCCAAGGGATGACACTGTGGCGGGGGAGTGGTAGTGCACTCTCTTCTAGCCAGATCTTGACTCTGTGACTCAACAGAGTCCTGGGGATGGGTCCAAGAGATGACACTGTGGCGGGGGAGTGGTAGTGCACTCTCTTCTAGCCAGATCTTGACTCTGTGTCTCAACAGAGTCCTGGGGATGGGTCCAAGGGATGGCACTGTTTCGGGGGAGTGGTAGGGCACTCTCATCTAGCCAGACCCTGACTCTGTGACTCAACAGAGTCCTGGGGATGGGTCCAAGGGATGTCACTGTGGCGGGGGAATGGTAGTGCACTCTCTTCTAGCCAGATCTTGTCTGAGACTCAACAGAGTCCTGCGGATGGGTCCAAGGGATGACACTGTGGCGGGGGAGTGGTAGTGCACTCTCTTCTAGCCAGATCTTGACTCTGTGACTCAACAGAGTCCTGGGGATGGGTCCAAGGGATGACACTGTGGCGGAGGAGTGGTAGTGCACTCTCATCTAGCCAGATCTTGACTCTGTGACTCAACAGAGTCCTGGGGATGGGTCCAAGGGATGACACTGTGGCGGGGGAGTGGCAGTGCACTCTCTTTTAGCCAGATCTTGACTCTGTGACTCAACAGAGTCCTGAGGATGGGTCCAAGGGATGACACTGTGGCGGGGGAGTGGTAGTGCACTCTCTTCTAGCCAGATCTTGACTCTGTGACTCAACAGAGTCCTGAGGATGGGTCCAAGGGATGGCACTGTGGCGGGGGAGTGGTAGTGCACTCTCTTCTAGCCAGATCTTGACTCTGTGACTCAACAGAGTCCTGAGGATGGGTCCAAGAGATGACACTGTGGCGGGGGAGTGGTAGTGCACTCTCTTCTAGCCAGATCTTTACTCTGTGACTGAACAGAGTCCTGAGGATGGGTCCAAGGGATGGCACTGTGGCGGGGGAGTGGTAGTGCACTCTCTTTTAGCCAGATCTTGACTCAGTGACTCAACAGAGTCCTGAGGATAGGTCCAAGAGATGACACTGTGGCGGGGGAGTGGTAGTGCACTCTCTTCTAGCCAGATCTTGACTCTGTGACTCAACAGAGTCCTGGGGATGGGTCCAAGGGATGGCACTGTTTCGGGGGAGTGGTAGGGCACTCTCATCTAGCCAGATCTTGACTCTGTGTCTCAACAGAGTCCTGGGGATGGGTCCAAGGGATGGCACTGTTTCGGGGGAGTGGTAGGGCACTCTCATCTAGCCAGGTCTTGACTCTGTGACTCAACAGAGTCCTGGGGATGGGTCCAAGGGATAGCACTGTGGCGGGGGAGTGGCAGTGCACTCTCTTCTAGCCAGATCTTGACTCTGTGACTCAACAGAGTCCTGGGGAGGGATGGGTCCAAGGGATGTCACTGTGGCGGGGGAGTGGTAGTGCACTCTCTTCTAGCCAGATCTTGACTCTGTGACTCAACAGAGTCCTGGGGATGGGTCCAAGGGATGACACTGTGGCGGGGGAGTGGTAGTGCGCTCTCTTCTAGCCAGATCTTGACTCTGTGACTCAACAGAGTCCTGGGGATGGGTCCAAGGGATGACACTGTGGCGGAGGAGTGGTAGTGCACTCTCATCTAGCCAGATCTTGACTCTGTGACTCAACAGAGTCCTGGGGATGGGTCCAAGGGATGACACTGTGGCGGGGGAGTGGTAGTGCACTCTCTTTTAGCCAGATCTTGACTCTGTGACTCAACAGAGTCCTGAGGATGGGTCCAAGGGATGACACTGTGGCGGGGGAGTGGTAGTGCACTCTCTTCTAGCCAGATCTTGACTCTGTGACTCAACAGAGTCCTGGGGATGGGTCCAATGGATGGCACTGTGGCAGGGGAGTGGTAGTGCACTCTCTTCTAGCCAGATCTTGACTCTGTGACTCAACAGAGTCCTGGGGATGGGTCCAAGGGATGGCACTGTGACGGGGGAGTGGTAGTGCACTCTCTTCTAGCCAGATCTTGACTCTGTGACTCAACAGAGTCCTGGGGATGGGTCCAAGGGATGACACTGTGGCGGGGGAGTGGTAGTGCACTCTCTTCTAGCCAGATCTTGACTCTGTGACTCAACAGAGTCCTGGGGATGGGTCCAAGGGATGACACTGTGGCGGGGGAGTGGTAGTGCACTCTCTTCTAGCCAGATCTTGACTGTGTGACTCAACAGAGTCCTGGGGATGGCTCCAAGAGATGACACTGTGGCGGGGGAGTGGTAGTGCACTCTCTTCTAGCCAGATCTTGACTCTGTGACTCAACAGAGTCCTGGGGATGGGTCCAAGGGATGACACTGTGGCGGGGAAGTGGTAGTGCACTCTCTTCCAAGGGATGGCCCGGTGGCGGGGGAGTGGTAGTGCACTCCCTTCTAGCCGGATCTTGACTCTGTGACTCAACAGAGTCCTGGGGATGGGTCCAAGGGATGGCACTGTGGTGGGGGAGTGGTAGTGCACTCTCTTCTAGCCAGATCTTGACTCTGTGACTCAACAGAGTCCTGGGGATGGGTCCAAGGGATGACACTGTGGCGGGGGAGTGGTAGTGCACTCTCTTCTAGCCAGATCTTGACTCTGTGACTCAACAGAGTCCTGGGGATGGGTCCAAGAGATGACACTGTGGCGGGGGAGTGGTAGTGCACTCTCTTCTAGCCAGATCTTGACTCTGTGACTCAACAGATGGCCGCTTTCCTCGAGACGAACGGATCCCTCGACCCCTCACAGTCCGGCTTCCGAGCCAACCACAGCACCGAGACCGCCCTCATCGCCGCCACCGACGACATCCGAGCCCTGATGGACAATGGAGAAACAGCGGCCCTCATCCTCCTAGACCTCTCCGCGGCATTCGACACGGTCTGCCACCGCACCCTAGTACGGCGCCTCAGCAACGTCGGAATCCAGGACAAGGCGCTGGAGTGGATCACCTCCTTCCTCGACGGGAGAACACAGAGAGTCCGCCTACCACCGTACAAGTCAGAGGCCACCGAAGTCATCTGCGGCGTCCCCCAAGGATCATCTCTGAGCCCCACCCTCTTCAACGTCTACATGAGCCCCCTCGCGGCCATCGTACGCAAACACAACCTCAGCATAATCTCCCACGCCGACGACACCCAGCTGATCCTCTCCCTGACCAACGACCCCGCCGCCGCCAGAGCCAACCTGCACGAAGGGATGAAAGAGGTAGCCGAGTGGATGACGACCAGCCGCCTGAAACTGAACTCGGACAAGACGGAGGTCCTCATCCTGGGCTCCTCTCCCTCCGCCTGGGACGACTCCTGGTGGCCTCCCGCCCTGGGCACCGCACCCAAACCGACAGACCATGCACGCAACCTGGGCTTCATCCTGGACTCCTCCCTCTCCATGACCAGGAAAGTCAACAACGTCTCCTCGGCATGCTTCAACATCCTACGCATGCTACGGAAGATCTTCTGGTGGATCCCCACCGAGACCAGGAAGACCGTCACCCAGGCCCTCGTCACCAGCCGACTGGACTACGGCAACGCCCTCTACGCCGGGACCACCGCCAAGCTCCAGAAGAGACTCCAGCGGATCCAGAACGCCTCAGCCAGACTCATCCTCGACATCCCACGAACCAGCCACATCTCCGGACATCTGCGAGACCTTCACTGGCTCCCCGTCAACAAAAGAATCACCTTCCGCCTCCTCACCCACGCACACAAAGCCCTACACGACCAAGGCCCGAGCTACCTCAACAGCCGAGTCAACTTCTACGCTCCCAAACGCCACCTCCGATCAGCCAACCACGCCCTCGCCGCCGTCCCCCGCATCCGAAGAGCGACTACAGGAGGAAGGTCCTTCTCCCACCTGGCCGCCAAGACCTGGAACTCCCTCCCGACCGACCTGCGCCTGACCCAAGACCACCTCTCCTTCAGGAAGAAGCTGAAGACCTGGCTGTTCGAGCAGTAGCGGCTCCCCCCCCCCCAGCGCCTTGAGACCCCACGGGTATGTAGCGCGCTTTATAAGTGTCACTGATTGATTGATTGAACAGAGTCCTGGGGATGGGTCCAAGGGATGACACTGTGGCGGGGGAGTGGTAGTGCACTCTCTTCTGGCCAGATCTTGACTGTGTGACTCAACAGAGTCCTGGGGATGGGTCCAAGAGATGACACTGTGGTGGGGGAGTGGTAGTGCACTCTCTTCTAGCCAGATCTTGACTCTGTGACTCAACAGAGTCCTGGGGATGGGTCCAAGGGATGACACTGTCCTGGGAATCTAGTGAAACTTCAGGCTGAAGTGGCCATATTCCAAGGACTTGCCTACCTCCATCCTTATTGTGTCTCTGAGGCATTGACGGTGGGACCCGCTCTGCCTGGCGTTGGGACCTACCTCAGCACCGCCACGCGGCCCCACCTGGGCGATACCGAGATCCCCCTCACCGCCCGAAAGTCCAGCAAGGACTCACGTGAACCCACAAGATGCCTTGACAAAACCAACCACGGGAATCACTGTAAAGACCGCCCGACTCTAAGTAGCCTCAACAATATCCATTGCCTGCTCTTCTTTTCCACGAACCATGGGGAAAGACTGCGGTCCAAAACCTCCTGCAACGCAGACCAAAATAGATCAATACACTGGCAACGATGCTAGGCCCCTGTCCGGGACCGCCGAGAGGCCTGCTCCGGCAGGATACAGCCTTAATATGATCCTGCAAGCCATTAGCGCCTCCCAGGCCTCGGTTGGCAATAAGATCGGGGAGGTCCAGGTGGGGAAGGTCCTGAAGTTGAAGTTGGGGGAATTTATAGAGCGGACGTACACCAAAAAGGTTTCATGGCGCTAAACAGACTGGTAGCAGACCAGGACAATAATTATACCTCAAAAGCTTTAGTAAGAAGCCAGGTCTTCAGATTTTTACGAAACTCTGAATAAGATTGAGAGAGCCGGAGATAGTCAGGAAGAGAATTCCAAAATCATCGGGGGACCTGGAAGGAAAAACTCAGCCCACCCATGTTTCTTCCTCACAAACCGTGGGACAGCTAAAAGATTCTTGGAAGAGGAACGTAAATTTCAGGAGGGAAAGTAGGTTCTAAGCCTGGAAGGTACATAGGAAGGGGCTAAACCCACAAGTGATTTAAAAATAAGACAGCCCAATTTAAATAAACATCGATGGGAGACCGGTAAGCAGTGCAGTTGCCTCAAGAGTGGAAGAGCATGGTGGTATCTAGACCGGTTAAAAATCAGTCTAGCAGCCTGGTTCTGAAATAGCTGTAATCGGCGTAATTCATAGGCAGGAATGCCGATATAAAGGGAATTGACGTAATCCACCCTTGAGATGACAAGAGCAAGGAAAATGAATTTGGGAGCATCAAAGGTAAAGAACCGGGCAACCTTTCGAATAGTACGAAGGCACAGAAAACCAGATGAGACGACCATGCTGATTTGAGTGTGCATAGAAAGGTCGTCACTGATTTTTATGCCCAGATTTTACAGGGGAGGGAGCCAAGCCAAGAGAAGGAGACCAAAAATTAGAAGACTATGGGTTGGATGAGCCTCCGAATAAGACTAATTCCGTCTTATCGGGATTTAGTTTGAGGCGGTTTAAGCTCATCCAATCCTGGATGAAAATCATAGTGTTCTGAAAATAAGAAACAGAATCAGGAGAGGCAGAAAAAGTAAAAATAAGTTGAAGGTCATCAGCGTAATTAAACACTGTGACCTCCCATTGACGTAAAGCAAAAATAAGAGGAAAAATATAAAGGTTAAAGAGAAGGGGGGAGAGGGCAGAACCTTGAGGAACACCGCAGGTTACCGCCCGAGGGGTAGAAGAAAAGGAAGAAAGTTGAACCACCTGATGGCGGTTCTCTAAAAAGGAAGAGATCCAACATAGGGCCACCTCTGAAATGCCCGTAAGCCGGACACGGTCGACCAAAAGAAGATGGTCGACCGTGTCAAAGGCGGCTGATAAATCAAGAAGTACAAGGGCCTGGGTAGATCCATGATCGGCACCCACTCTAAGCTCACCCAAAACTGAAAGAATGACTGATTCCGTCGAATGAGAAGGACGGAATCAGTTTGATAGGGATCAGAGTCGTCAGAGGCCTCAATAAAAGAGCTGAGGCAGTGAGTGACATGTCTCTCTAAAACCTTGTCTAAAAAAGGGAGCAGAGAAATGGGTCGAAAATTAGATGGAATAGTTGGATCAGCGCCTACCTTTTTCAAAACAGGAACAATCTTTGCTGATTTAAAAAGATTAGGGACAATGCCCGTAGCCAAAGATTTGTTAAGGAGAGCAAGAGGGGGGTCGGGACAGATCGGAAAAATCTCACGAAGAATGTGGGAAGTACAGCTATCGGTGGGGAGCCAGATTTCGTAGACCCCACCAAACTGAGAAAATTCTCAGTTAAAATGGGTGGAAAACCAGTGAAAGAATGTGGGCTGGGAGGGGGTAAGAGAGGATCAAAAAAGGGTGAGGGAGAGGGAATATGGAGTTTAATCGTAGAGATTTTGGTGAAGAAGTACTCATGGAGGGAATCACAAAGATCTTGGGAAGGGAGAGGTTTAGCAGTGACTCGATCAAGTTTAGAGAGACTAGTCAAAACAGAGAAGATTTCCTTGGGCTGCTTAGAGGAGGATAAAATAATTGCAGAAAAATATTGGGTTTTAGCAATGAGAATATCATGTTTATATTCCCTCAAAGTTGTAGAATAAACAATTTTATCCAGAGGATCATAACTCCGTCGCCACTTACGTTCTGCCTGTCTGAGTTGAAGTTTCTTGGCTTGTAAGGAGGGGGAGAACCATCTCTGAGTATCGTGAGATCGTTTAAGCCGAATTGACTTCCAAGGGACTAGGTCGTCGCAAGATGAAGTAAGCCAAGAGTTAATGGCTAAGGCCTGATCGTGCAGGGAGGAGTCAGAATAGTCAACGTTAAACGGACTAGTGGTGGAAAGCATAGAGTAGAGTGAGCTGATGTTTACTGGTCCCCAATTTCTAACCTTGATGTTAGTGGGTAAGGGAGTCCTAGTCATGGGATTAAGTGACAAGGAAAAAGAAACCAAAAAGTGGTCAGACCACAAGCAAGGGAGAACCGAAAGTAAAGAAATATCTAAATTGGCTGACCAGATTTGGTCCAAAATATGACCGAACGTATGGGTTGGTGCATTGTTATTGTTATTGTTATTTTAGATTTATAGCGCGCCCAATCACCTGCAGGTCTCTAAGCGCTTGGAAATCGATGTTATTACAATAACTTGGCTCAACTCCTCAGAGAGACACAGCTACAGGACTACATTGCGATCAGGGCTCTTCCGAACAGCAGTGTTTTCAGTGATTTCCTGAACCGTAGGAGATTCACCTCCCTGCGTAGCCCCTCAGGCAGCTTGTTCCATAACTGGGGGGCCAGGACAGAGAAGGCTCTCCCTCCCTTAGTCACTAATTTGTAGCGGGGGAAGACCAATAACTGAGAGTCCGATGATCTAAGTATTCTCTTTGGGTTGTATACTTCCAGGCGAGCTTTGATGTAGGCCGGAGCATGGCCATAGATCGCCTTGTGAGCTATACAGAGGCTCTTAAACTCAACCCTCTCTTTAACAGGGAGCCAATGAAGGTTTTGGAGTAGAGGGGAGGCCTTTGTTCGTCTGGGCAATCCGAAGATCAGTCGTGCGGCGTCATTCATTACGACCTGGAGTCTGTTTGTCAGTATCTTTGGGAGGCCAAGGTACAGGGCATTCCCATAATCGATCCGTGAGATGACGGTTGCTGCTACAATTGAGCGGATCATAGAATGAGAGAGGAAGGGGGCTAGCTTTCTCAGTTGTCTGATGATGTTCGTGCAGGTTCCTACAACGGTGGAGATTTGGCTGCACATTGATAGATCACAATCTAGTTTAATCCCCAGGCTCTTTACGTTGTCACTAGGCTTTGGGGCTAATCCAAGCTCTGCAGGCCAGTACAGATCACTCCACGGTGAGGTGGTAGATGGAATTACCAGTACCTCGGTCTTATCCGTGTTGATCTTTAGTAGGTTTTCCGTCATCCACCCTACGGTATACCTCAAGATGTTTTGAGCTTGGATTTGTGCTGTCCCTGTGTTATCGATACTCAGCACAAGCTGAGTATCGTCAGCATAGTTGAAGACTCTACAGCCCATCTCGGCCAGGGATGCAATCAGAGGCTGCAGGTAAAGATTAAACAGAAGTGGGGACAGTGTGGAGCCCTGTGGTACTCCGCGCTCTAAGAACCCCACCTCAGATATCGACTCCCCTAGTTGTATCCTCTGAGTCCTTCCCGAAAGGAAGGATTGCAGCCACTTGAAGGCCAAGCCTTTGATCCCAAAGGCCTCCAGTCTTCCCAGGAGCAGGTCATGGCTGACGGTATCGAACGCCGCTGACAGGTCTAATAAAATCAGGGCGCTCGTTTTTTTGCTGTCAGCCATGCCTCTCAGTTCGTCTAACACCGAGAGCATTATGAAATGAAATGAAATGAAATGAATGAAGCTTATATAGCGCATGACTTACCCTGGGGCATCTCCGCGCTTGCTTAGGGAACCCGTCCTGGTATTCCCCTGTGAGACAACCCTGGCAGGGTATCCACAAGGTGAAAGCCAGGCATCCCACCGCGAGGGGCCGATGTGGAGATTAAGCAAGCTATTGCCCAGAGTCGCAGAGTGTGAACCCGTGAGTCGAGAAGGCACCGGAGCGAGAATTAACGAGTCCGTGGAATTTTTGAGCCCAAGACCCGCCGAGGCGGGTAATTGAACCCTGGTCCAGGGCCAAACTCAAGCTCCAGGTCTGCCGCCTCTAACCCCTGAGCCACACTCCTCCATTACTAGCTCAGTGCTATGGTGTGCTCGAAACCCCGCCTGTCGCTCATGCAGTAAGCCATGGGATTCGAGGTACAGGGACAGGGACTTCAGCACGTGTTGCTCTAGGACCTTTGCAAGGAAAGGCAACTGGGAAATCGGCCTGTAGTTCTTCAGGACAGCCGGGTCTGCGCCTGGTTTCTTCAGTAGAGGTCTAACTCGTGCCTCCTTGAGGTCACCGGGTAAATACCCTGTTTCTAGGGACCTATTAAGGAGAGAGATAATCCGAGCTTCCAATAGCGGCCGTGCCACACGGAAGACACTCGGGGGACATGGGTCCGCTGGGGAGCCAGATTTGGACCAATTGAGTTAGATTGAGCTGAGTGAGTAGCTCGGAGAATTCCTTAGAATGAGGGTCCTCCGAGGGGTCAGCAGGCCAATAATTGAAGTCACCTAAAACCACAATACGTGAATTATTTACAGCCAAATTGGCAAGGATCTCACCAACTAGAGAAGAAAAGGTGGGCATAGATTGGGGGGGGGCAATAGAACAACACACAAACCATTGGAGGGGAAACAGACATAGATTTCATGACCAGATAGTCAACTGTAGGGATAGTTGGGGAGGATATTGATGTGAATGACCCTCTCGAGTGGATGATGGCCGCTACACCACCCCCACTTTTACCCAGACCCGGTCAGAGCGCAGGATATAATAATTTTCGGGGAGGGCCGCTAAAATATTGGCTGAAGATGCAGGGGTAAGACAAGTTTCAGTGAGGAATAAACAATCTCGAGCTGATGTTTGGGTAGTGAGCGGGTATTCAGCAAACATGCTGAAAACACATCGTGAATATCCGGAGGAAGGGCTGCTAATACATTTCCACTATCGTTAGGGGCAGAGACATCCACCGTAGCAGAAACTGAAGAATGAAGATCCGAAGGACAGAGAAGGCCTAGGATGCTAAGCTTAGCATGTAGACGTTTGGAAATAGGCCAGCTTCCTTTGCACATCGGGAGTTCTGAGGGGGAACAGGTGAGGAAATGGGCAGCGTCACGGGCCCCAGGCCCCGGTCTGGCGCGGATGGGGGAGATGGGCTTGTCTTTGGCGTGCCACCGGCGCACCCGCTGCGCGACCAGAATGAAATGTGGGCTTTGTAGTCCACCAAAGTACCGCCTCAGGCCGAGCTCCACCCCCCTCGTCCAGGTGTAAGCTGGTCAGGTGACTCGTTTCGTCACAAGCCCGCCGCTCGGACAGGAAACCCGGCGTCGGATTAGGCTGTGACAATGAGGCACCGGCGGCGGGGAGGGAACTCTGCCCGGAGGAAACAAAGAGGTGAGCCAGCAGATAAAAGATACCGGGGCTGCTGAGTCCGATGGAAGGGAATGCTCAGACAAATGCCCGTCAAGTAAAAGTAAGCAAGTAGGGCGGCTGAGTAGAACTACAAAAACCCAGACTTATGCACCATGCAAAGCGAAAAAATAAAATAAAGAATAACATAAAATTAAAATGAATACTGCACGGCTGGGCCAGAGATCCAAATAGCGCCCAGTCTTAAGTGCAGAATGAACACTAAAATCTTACACAGTCATTACCCGTGGTCTGCGCACGTCCCTCCGACAGGACAACAGGATCACCCCAGTGTGACGGCCCACATTACTGAAACTGAATACCGCATCTCCTCGGTTGAAGACTACACCCAGAGACTGAAAGAACAGATGACCCAACTACAAACCGAAGCCAAGGAACTACATAAACGGGCTGAGAACAGATCTGGATGCAACAATCTGCACCCGGTGGTATTTCCAGAGGGCTAAGAAGAAGGCCCTGTGGAGTCCTTTGGTCAGCAATGGATCACCTCATGGATGCCCAAAGACGCTTTATCATCTTAGTTTGCAGTAGAACGGGCCCACCGCTCCCTGGCATCAAACCCCTCCGGGTGCCCTGCACTGGCCCATCATTGCCAGGATCCTCAATCTTACGATCCTCGATCTTACGACAGGCCCGCATTCAGAAAACCCTATCCTACCAAAACCATACTATTATGATATTCCCCGACTACAAAAGGGAGGTCCAGACCCAAAGACGTTTGTGCATGGAAGTAAAGCAAAAGTTGTGCACTCTTAACCTACAATATAGACGGCTCATCCCGGCTCGGCTACGCATTGTCTTTCAAGATAATACATATTTCTTGGACACCCTGGAATTGGCTGACCGAAGAAAGCCCTCTCAGACTCAGAGCCGTGAACCTGCCCTCAAATGCCCGAGTCACCCCACTACCACCCCTACTCGGAGAGGGAGGTGTATGTTATGTTACATTAAATGGCTTCTTGCAGGTCTACCCAGTATCTGTCCATTCTTATTCTATTTTCTTTCATGCAGAGCCTTTTTCGTCTTTCCTACAGGGTTTGAAATTTTGGCCTTCCTAGCCGGAGAGAAATTTGTAAATTGCAGCCTGGTTAGCTTATTTACTTTCCTAGTAAATAAGGTTAATTATCGAGTCTTTCTTTTTTAAGGGACTATTTTTAATGGGAAGAGACTTCCTCCGCATTGTACTCGATATCAAGATTTTAGTACTTTCAAACTAGGAGATTGGATTGGTTCTCTCGTTGGTTTGCTCAAACGACAGGAACTCAATTATCCTATTCATTTCTTTGTTAATTTGGTTCAAATTCTCGCTGTTCAAAAATATTCGGGCTGGCTTTAACTAATACCTCTCCTTTACCATGTGATCGAGACCATGAAGAAACTGGCTGAAGACGGAGGTCTATTTCCAGGCAAAGTATAGCATGGTCACTGTTTTGGACAAATTGTGTTGATAAACTGCAAAATGTATTGAATAAGTCGTAACTGCTAATAATATAGTCCAGTCTAGATAGCCCTGATGGACCCTTCCGCATATATGAACCTGGCACATCTCCTCTCGTTCTCCCGTTTAAAATTATCCTGTTGATTTCATTGATTCATTCCAATAGGATTTCCCTCTTCTTTTAGTTTTGATATGATCTGGGAAAACTGCCGCTGGGATGAAGCAGGACGGAATTCCGAAATGCATGCAGTAAAGAATTAGAAATGTTTGCATTAAAATCACCGTTAGGAGAATCTGTGCATTCTCATTTGAACCTAGGGTGATATTTATTTGGTTGAATATGTTTAAGAGTATTATATCATGTTCAAACCCTAGAGGAAGAAAAATGTTAAACAGAAATATTGACTTAGTACGAGCATTTTTATCTAAGTGCTTTAGGTTAAGACATTGCACATTAGGGCTTGTTAGGTGAATTATTTCAAGGTCCCGGCTTAATTCTTCCGATAACAGCATTAATTCTTCCGATAACAGCATAGCCAGGCCTCCCTTTGCATGTCCTCGTCTGGTCCTTGTGGCTGGAGTTTTGAAGACAAAGTAATTTTTGGGGTCAAAATTATCGACTAACCAAGTTTCCTGTAGGCATTCTATTGAAGGTTGGATACCTAGGAACTGAGATATTTTATCAAGGTTTAAACCTGCTATGTTCCACGAGACGATAGTGGAGCTGTTGCTATAAAGGAAGCTTGGCAGCCTTTTCATGTTTGTTTCCATTTAAGTTGTTTGGTAACCACGACCAGACATTGTCATTTTGACTGTTACTTGTGTGGTTTTCATCATCTTGGTTCCATATCCTTCTACCTCTAACCTCAATGATTTTTATTAGTTTATCCGGCTGTCCCGGGTTACACTGAACAGCATATGCATTCCTAAAACCACTGCTTCCATTTCATACAGCCAAGAAACAAAATATTGATGCATTGTGGTCTGCCTGCATTGAAACGTTTGATGATTTCATTGATGCACCGGAAGAAGTAGATAACAAAAGGATTATCAAATACTTCAAGAACCTTGCAGGTGAAGGAAAGAAGCAACTGATAAAGAAAATACTACAAGCTAAAGAGGCTTCTTACCATCAAATCAAAGAGGGGCTCAATATAAAATTCAATCCAATGCCACATTTTTTATTATGAGCAATATATTCCCAGGCAAGAAAAACAGAACATTGGTGAAACATTTGGCGAATTAGTAGAAACTTAATATTCAATCCCATTCAAATACTTTATTGCGGTCATTAGACCATAAAAACGCAAGTGCATAATCCTGTGTTCTTATGGCGTTGAGACAAAATTCCTCCAATGGCCCAATTTGAAGCATCCGCTTCAACAAAAAATGGTTCCTGAGGATCTGGATGTCGCAGAATCGGTGCAGTGATAAAGGATTCCTTCAAATACTGAAAAGCTTCCTCAGTTTCTGGACCCCAAACAAAACTGTCATTCTTTCTGAGCAAACGTGTAATGGGGCTCACTTTTTCGGAAACATTTTGAATGAAGCGTCTGTAGAAGTTAGCAAAACCTAAGAAGCTTTGAACTTCTTTGACAGTTTTAGGAGCAGGCCAATCCTTAATTGCCTTTAACTTGGTATCATCCATTGACGCTCCTTGTGGAGAAAGAATAAAGCCCAAAAATTCGACCTTAGAAGAGTGAAAAACACATTTCTCCAATTTGACATACAATTGATTTTCCAACAGACATTCCAGAATGGCTCGTACATCAAGAATGTGTTCTTCTAAATTCTTGGAGAAAATGAGGATGTTGTCAATGTAAACGACTGCAAAGCGATCTAGGAACTCTCGTAAAATGTTGTTGACAAAATGTTGAAATGCCGCGGGGGCGTTGCACAAGCCAAATGGCATGACCTGATATTCGAATAATCCATATCTGGTACGACACGCTGTTTTCCACTCATCTCCCTCAGCCATCCGCACCAGATGGTAAGCCCCTCTCAGATCCAATTTGGTATAGATGTGGGCATCCTTTACTTGATCCAGGAGTTCAGAAATGAGTGGTAAAGGATACCGATTTTTCTTCGTGACTAAATTCAAAGCTCTATAATCGATGCAAGTCCTCAAGCTTTTATCCTTCTTGGGAATGAAGAAAAGAGGAGAGGAGACTGGTGACTGAGATGGTCTTATAAAACCACTGGCCAAATTCTGATTGAGATATTCTTTCAAGTGCTGATTCTCAGATTCCAATAGGGCATAAATCCGACTACAAGGCAGGGACGCTCCTGGCTCCAACTCAATCCGACAGTCATATTCCCGATGAGGAGGGAGTTTCAGCGCTTCTCTGTCATCGAACACCGATTGTAAATTGCGGTATTCTACTGGAATCTCCAGAATTTCAACCGTACAAATCATCTGAGGTTGATTCACCAAACAAAAGGACTGAGATGGTTCACTTTCTTTGAGATGTGACTGGAAACAATGTTCCCGACAAAATTCTGAATTTAACTCTACTGTTCGCTTTGCCCAATCTATCGTCGGGTTAACTTCCATGAGCCAGGGCAACCCGAAGATCAACTGGAATTGCGGAGCATCAATTAAATTAAAACTGCGATGTTCCCCAGGCCCCCAAACTGTAATCATTTCAGGTTTTGATTTCTTAACAAACCGGATACCTAAACTCCTTGCAAACTGAATGACAGCATGAACGCCACTTTAGATTGGTCTTTCTTAAAAATGATTGGCTTGCGCTTTATGTGGATCTCCTAAAAATCTCTCTGGAGGGGCTAAGGGTATAGTGGGAGACATGGCATGCACTACTTGAGTTGTAAGCTCAGTGGACGAAGGCGAAGGGCTAAAGGATTGGGACTTCTGACCCCCAAAATTAGGACTGGGACTAATAGTGAGTTCATTGAGGCGCCGACGTAGATAACTAGTTTCCTGATTAGATTTCTTAACCTCCTCTCTAGTCTCACTCAACTGTTTCTGCAACCCTTCTAATATGGTGCCCAGAGTTTTAACATCGAAACCATCGGCCATGACGCCCAGACGGAAGGCAACTGCGGGCACTTCAATCTGTCAAGAAACAGTACCTGGAATTCCAGATTCCGTGGGAGCGTCTGACCGAGGTGGACTGAAGTAAATTTCCCAACTCCCCTACACCGCTAACCCAGAGAACTCTAGGCTCAGAGATGAGGGGGAAAAGGGAAGTGGAAGATAAAAGAGAGACTGCCACACTGGTGTCTTCACCTCAACACTTCGAAGATGAGTTGCTTCACCTGAAACAATAAGCAGAGGATTATTACAGTTCTAGGAACAACCTTGGAGTATTGCTTAATTTTCTAGTTACCCTTTTACCTGGTTGTGTGTGAACATTAGCCTCTCTCTATCTAGAAAGACCTTATTGGAAATAGGAAGATCAAAGTTTGAATTCGAAGAACTATATTGACTTAAATCAATTGATGCTTTAACTGGGACGGAGAACTCCACGGGTGGTAAGCAAAAATATATATATATTTGTATCTACTTGAAGCTAGTCTGACTGACGAGCTTGGTTTTGGATAAGACAGAAACTGTAATCAGATTTTCAGAGTTCACTGGAGACTGAGTTCTGGATTCGGGCATTTAGCATGTCTCACAGAAAGGAGGTTTCATGGCTGAACAGTGCCATACATAGAAGATTAAGTTCAGCTTCAAGTCACTACACACAGGTACTCAAAGACTGGGTTCAGAAAATAAGGGTTGAAAAGTTCTCTCCAAATGTCAAAGATTGTCGAGTGTTCGAATATTCCAGTACCCAAGAATTACTGCAGGGGTCGTGGTTGCACAACAGTCTGACAAGAAATACAAATTGGAAACTCTTACCAGCTCCACAACGAAGGACAGAAGCCTAAGTAAGAGATTCAAAAGACACCTGACAATTCAGCCTTTGTCACTGGAAGCTCAGCTGCTGAAGGGTGAGGACCGGAGCCGCTGTCACGGGAAGCTCAGCTGCTGAAGGAACAAATACCGGAATCCGACTGGAGAATTCAATAGGCTCCAAACTATCTGTCAGGGAATTCCGACGAAGCCTCGCGGAATTAAGCTGCTGACAGATATCGGGAAACAAGACTAGAAGTCTGAAATATACCGCATGACGGTCTTGACTGGAACACAGAGAAAAAACATCCGTCTCCTGAAAGTACACAGTTGAAGTGCGCAGCTGATAATTCGCTCGCGCACGAAATGGCATCCTGAGTACGAAGATGTCAGAAAGCTAGAACGCTACCTGACCAGCGCTCAACTGGCTCCAAGAGAAATGGCATCCTGAGTACAAAGATGTCAGAAAGCTAGAACGCTACCTGACCAACGCTCAACTGGCTCCAAGAGAAATGGCATCCTGAGTACGAAGATGTCAGAAAGCTAGAACGCTACCTGACCAGCGCTCAACTGGATCCAAGAGAAATGGCATCCTGAGTACGAAGATGTCAGAAAGCTAGAACGCTACCTGACCAGCGCTCAACTGGCTCCAAGAGAAATGGCATCCTGAGTACGAAGATGTCAGAAAGCTAGAACGCTACCTGACCAGCGCTCAACTGGCTCCAAGAGAAATGGCATCCTGAGTATGATGATGTCAGAAAGCTAGAACGCTACCTGACCAGCGCTCAACTGGCTCCAAGAGAAATGGCATCCTGAGTACGAAGATGTCAGAAAGCTAGAACGCTACCTGACCAGCGCTCAACTGGATCCAAGAGAAATGGCATCCTGAGTACGAAGATGTCAGAAAGCTAGAACGCTACCTGACCAGCGCTCAACTGGCTCCAAGAGAAATGGCATCCTGAGTACGAAGATGTCAGAAAGCTAGAACGCTACCTGACCAGCGCTCAACTGGCTCCAAGAGAAATGGCATCCTGAGTACGAAGATGTCAGAAAGCTAGAACGCTACCTGACCAGCGCTCAACTGGATCCAAGAGAAATGGCATCCTGAGTACGAAGATGTCAGAAAGCTAGAACGCTACCTGACCAGCGCTCAACTGGCTCCAAGAGAAATGGCATCCTGAGTACGAAGATGTCAGAAAGCTAGAACGCTACCTGACCAGCGCTCAACTGGATCCAAGAGAAATGGCATCCTGAGTATGATGATGTCAGAAAGCTAGAACGCTACCTGACCAGCGCTCAACTGGCTCCAAGAGAAATGGCATCCTGAGTACGAAGATGTCAGAAAGCTAGAACGCTACCTGACCAGCGCTCAACTGGCTCCAAGAGAAATGGCATCCTGAGTACGAAGATGTCAGAAAGCTAGAACGCTACCTGACCAGCGCTCAACTGGATCCAAGAGAAATGGCATCCTGAGTACGAAGATGTCAGAAAGCTAGAACGCTACCTGACCAGCGCTCAACTGGCTCCAAGAGAAATGGCATCCTGAGTACGAAGATGTCAGAAAGCTAGAACGCTACCTGACCAGCGCTCAACTGGCTCCAAGAGAAATGGCATCCTGAGTACGAAGATGTCAGAAAGCTAGAACGTTATCTGACCAGCGCTCAACTGGCTCCAAGAGAAATGGCATCCTGAGTACGAAGATGTCAGAAAGCTAGAACGTTATCTGACCAGCACTCAACTGGCTCCAAGAGAAATGGCATCCTGAGTATGATGATGTCAGAAAACTAGAACGCTACCTGACCAGCGCTCAACTGGCTCCAAGAGAAATGGCATCCTGAGTAGGAAGATGTCAGAAAGCTAGAACGTTATCTGACCAGCGCTAAACTGGCTCCAAGAGAAATGGCATCCTGAGTAGGAAGATGTCAGAAAGCTAGAACGTTATCTGACCAGCGCTCAACTGGCTCCAAGAGAAATGGCATCCTGAGTACGAAGATGTCAGAAAGCTAGAACGCTACCTGACCAGCGCTCAACTGGCTCCAAGAGAAATGGCATCCTGAGTACGAAGATGTCAGAAAGCTAGAACGTTATCTGACCAGCGCTCAACTGGCTCCAAGAGAAATGGCATCCTGAGTATGATGATGTCAGAAAGCTAGAACGTTATCTGACCAGCGCTCAACTGGCTCCAAGAGAAATGGCATCCTGAGTATGATGATGTCAGAAAGCTAGAACGCTACCTGACCAGCGCTCAACTGGCTCCAAGAGAAATGGCATCCTGAGTACGAAGATGTCAGAAAGCTAGAACGTTATCTGACCAGCACTCAACTGGCTCCAAGAGAAATGGCATCCTGAGTATGATGATGTCAGAAAGCTAGAACGCTACCTGACCAGCGCTCAACTGGCTCCAAGAGAAATGGCATCCTGAGTACGAAGATGTCAGAAAGCTAGAACGTTATCTGACCAGCGCTCAACTGGCTCCAAGAGAAATGGCATCCTGAGTACAAAGATGTCAGAAAGCTAGAACGCTATCTGACCAGCGCTCAACTGGCTCCAAGAGAAATGGCATCCTGAGTACGAAGATGTCAGAAAGCTAGAACGCTACCTGACCAGCGCTCAACTGGCTCCAAGAGAAATGGCATCCTGAGTACGAAGATGTCAGAAAGCTAGAACGCTACCTGACCAGCGCTCAACTGGCTCCAAGAGAAATGGCATCCTGAGTACGAAGATGTCAGAAAGCTAGAACGCTACCTGACCAGCGCTCAACTGGCTCCAAGAGAAATGGCATCCTGAGTACGAAGATGTCAGAAAGCTAGAACGCTACCTGACCAGCGCTCAACTGGCTCCAAGAGAAATGGCATCCTGAGTACGAAGATGTCAGAAAGCTAGAACGCTACCTGACCAGCGCTCAACTGGCTCCAAGAGAAATGGCATCCTGAGTACGAAGATGTCAGAAAGCTAGAACGCTACCTGACCAGCACTCAACTGGCTCCAAGAGAAATGGCATCCTGAGTATGATGATGTCAGAAAGCTAGAACGCTACCTGACCAGCGCTCAACTGGCTCCAAGAGAAATGGCATCCTGAGTACGAAGATGTCAGAAAGCTAGAACGCTACCTGACCAGCGCTCAACTGGATCCAAGAGAAATGGCATCCTGAGTATGATGATGTCAGAAAGCTAGAACGCTACCTGACCAGCGCTCAACTGGCTCCAAGAGAAATGGCATCCTGAGTACGAAGATGTCAGAAAGCTAGAACGCTACCTGACCTGCGCTCAACTGGCTCCAAGAGAAATGGCATCCTGAGTACGAAGATGTCAGAAAGCTAGAACGCTACCTGACCAGCACTCAACTGGCTCCAAGAGAAATGGCATCCTGAGTACGAAGATGTCAGAAAGCTAGAACGCTACCTGACCAGCGCTCAACTGGCTCCAAGAGAAATGGCATCCTGAGTACGAAGATGTCAGAAAGCTAGAACGCTACCTGACCAGCGCTCAACTGGCTCCAAGAGAAATGGCATCCTGAGTACGATGATGTCAGAAAGCTAGAACGCTACCTGACCAGCGCTCAACTGGCTCCAAGAGAAATGGCATCCTGAGTACGAAGATGTCAGAAAGCTAGAATGCTACCTGACCAGCGCTCAACTGGATCCAAGAGAAATGGCATCCTGAGTACGAAGATGTCAGAAAGCTAGAACGCTACCTGACCAGCGCTCAACTGGCTCCAAGAGAAATGGCATCCTGAGTACGAAGATGTCAGAAAGCTAGAACGCTACCTGACCAGCGCTCAACTGGATCCAAGAGAAATGGCATCCTGAGTACGAAGATGTCAGAAAGCTAGAACGCTACCTGACCAGCGCTCAACTGGATCCAAGAGAAATGGCATCCTGAGTACGAAGATGTCAGAAAGCTAGAACGCTACCTGACCAGCGCTCAACTGGATCCAAGAGAAATGGCATCCTGAGTACGAAGATGTCAGAAAGCTAGAACGCTACCTGACCAACGCTCAACTGGATCCAAGAGAAATGGCATCCTGAGTACGAAGATGTCAGAAAGCTAGAACGCTACCTGACCAGCGCTCAACTGGCTCCAAGAGAAATGGCATCCTGAGTACGAAGATGTCAGAAAGCTAGAACGCTACCTGACCAGCGCTCAACTGGCTCCAAGAGAAATGGCATCCTGAGTACGAAGATGTCAGAAAGCTAGAACGCTACCTGACCAGCACTCAACTGGCTCCAAGAGAAATGGCATCCTGAGTATGATGATGTCAGAAAGCTAGAACGCTACCTGACCAGCGCTCAACTGGCTCCAAGAGAAATGGCATCCTGAGTACGAAGATGTCAGAAAGCTAGAACGCTACCTGACCAGCGCTCAACTGGATCCAAGAGAAATGGCATCCTGAGTACGAAGATGTCAGAAAGCTAGAACGCTACCTGACCAGCGCTCAACTGGCTCCAAGAGAAAATGGCATCCTGAGTACGAAGATGTCAGAAAGCTAGAACGCTACCTGACCAGCGCTCAACTGGATCCAAGAGAAATGGCATCCTGAGTACGAAGATGTCAGAAGCTAGAACGCTACCTGACCAGCGCTCAACTGGCTCCAAGAGAAATGGCATCCTGAGTACGAAAGATGTCAGAAAGCTAGAACGCTACTGACCAGCGCTCAACTGGCTCCAAGAGAAATGGCATCCTGAGTACGAAGATGTCAGAAAGCTAGAACGCTACCTGACCAGCGCTCAACTGGCTCCAAGAGAAATGGCATCCTGAGTACGAAGATGTCAGAAAGCTAGAACGCTACCTGACCAGCGCTCAACTGGCTCCAAGAGAAATGGCATCCTGAGTACGAAGATGTCAGAAAGCTAGAACGCTACCTGACCAGCGCTCAACTGGCTCCAAGAGAAATGGCATCCTGAGTACGATGATGTCAGAAAGCTAGAACGCTACCTGACCAGCGCTCAACTGGCTCCAAGAGAAATGGCATCCTGAGTACGAAGATGTCAGAAAGCTAGAACGCTACCTGACCAGCGCTCAACTGGATCCAAGAGAAATGGCATCCTGAGTACGAAGATGTCAGAAAGCTAGAACGCTACCTGACCAGCGCTCAACTGGCTCCAAGAGAAATGGCATCCTGAGTACGAAGATGTCAGAAAGCTAGAACGCTACCTGACCAGCGCTCAACTGGATCCAAGAGAAATGGCATCCTGAGTACGAAGATGTCAGAAAGCTAGAACGCTACCTGACCAGCGCTCAACTGGCTCCAAGAGAAATGGCATCCTGAGTACAAAGATGTCAGAAAGCTAGAACGCTACCTGACCAGCGCTCAACTGGCTCCAAGAGAAATGGCATCCTGAGTACGAAGATGTCAGAAAGCTAGAACGCTACCTGACCAGCGCTCAACTGGCTCCAAGAGAAATGGCATCCTGAGTACGAAGATGTCAGAAAGCTAGAACGCTACCTGACCAGCGCTCAACTGGATCCAAGAGAAATGGCATCCTGAGTACGAAGATGTCAGAAAGCTAGAACGCTACCTGACCAGCGCTCAACTGGCTCCAAGAGAAATGGCATCCTGAGTACGAAGATGTCAGAAAGCTAGAACGCTACCTGACCAGCGCTCAACTGGATCCAAGAGAAATGGCATCCTGAGTACGAAGATGTCAGAAAGCTAGAACGCTACCTGACCAGCGCTCAACTGGCTCCAAGAGAAATGGCATCCTGAGTACGAAGATGTCAGAAAGCTAGAACGCTACCTGACCAGCGCTCAACTGGATCCAAGAGAAATGGCATCCTGAGTACGAAGATGTCAGAAAGCTAGAACGCTACCTGACCAGCGCTCAACTGGATCCAAGAGAAATGGCATCCTGAGTACGAAGATGTCAGAAAGCTAGAACGCTACCTGACCAGCGCTCAACTGGCTCCAAGAGAAATGGCATCCTGAGTACGAAGATGTCAGAAAGCTAGAACGCTACCTGACCAGCGCTCAACTGGCTCCAAGAGAAATGGCATCCTGAGTACGAAGATGTCAGAAAGCTAGAACGCTACCTGACCAGCGCTCAACTGGATCCAAGAGAAATGGCATCCTGAGTACGAAGATGTCAGAAAGCTAGAACGCTACCTGACCAGCGCTCAACTGGCTCCAAGAGAAATGGCATCCTGAGTACGAAGATGTCAGAAAGCTAGAACGCTACCTGACCAGCGCTCAACTGGATCCAAGAGAAATGGCATCCTGAGTACGAAGATGTCAGAAAGCTAGAACGCTACCTGACCAGCGCTCAACTGGCTCCAAGAGAAATGGCATCCTGAGTACGAAGATGTCAGAAAGCTAGAACGCTACCTGACCAGCGCTCAACTGGCTCCAAGAGAAATGGCATCCTGAGTACGAAGATGTCAGAAAGCTAGAACGCTACCTGACCAGCGCTCAACTGGATCCAAGAGAAATGGCATCCTGAGTACGAAGATGTCAGAAAGCTAGAACGCTACCTGACCAGCGCTCAACTGGCTCCAAGAGAAATGGCATCCTGAGTACGAAGATGTCAGAAAGCTAGAACGCTACCTGACCAGCGCTCAACTGGATCCAAGAGAAATGGCATCCTGAGTACGAAGATGTCAGAAAGCTAGAACGCTACCTGACCAGCGCTCAACTGGCTCCAAGAGAAATGGCATCCTGAGTACGAAGATGTCAGAAAGCTAGAACGCTACCTGACCAGCGCTCAACTGGATCCAAGAGAAATGGCATCCTGAGTACGAAGATGTCAGAAAGCTAGAACGCTACCTGACCAGCGCTCAACTAGATCCAAGAGAAATGGCATCCTGAGTACGAAGATGTCAGAAAGCTAGAACGCTACCTGACCAGCGCTCAACTGGCTCCAAGAGAAATGGCATCCTGAGTACGAAGATGTCAGAAAGCTAGAACGCTACCTGACCAGCGCTCAACTGGATCCAAGAGAAATGGCATCCTGAGTACGAAGATGTCAGAAAGCTAGAACGCTACCTGACCAGCGCTCAACTGGCTCCAAGAGAAATGGCATCCTGAGTACAAAGATGTCAGAAAGCTAGAACGCTACCTGACCAGCGCTCAACTGGCTCCAAGAGAAATGGCATCCTGAGTACGAAGATGTCAGAAAGCTAGAACGCTACCTGACCAGCGCTCAACTGGCTCCAAGAGAAATGGCATCCTGAGTACGAAGATGTCAGAAAGCTAGAACGCTACCTGACCAGCGCTCAACTGGCTCCAAGAGAAATGGCATCCTGAGTACGAAGATGTCAGAAAGCTAGAACGCTACCTGACCAGCACTCAACTGGCTCCAAGAGAAATGGCATCCTGAGTACGATGATGTCAGAAAGCTAGAACGCTACCTGACCAGCGCTCAACTGGCTCCAAGAGAAATGGCATCCTGAGTACGAAGATGTCAGAAAGCTAGAACGCTACCTGACCAGCGCTCAACTGGATCCAAGAGAAATGGCATCCTGAGTACGAAGATTTCAGAAAGCTAGAACGCTACCTGACCAGCGCTCAACTGGCTCCAAGAGAAATGGCATCCTGAGTACGAAGATGTCAGAAAGCTAGAACGCTACCTGACCAGCGCTCAACTGGATCCAAGAGAAATGGCATCCTGAGTACGAAGATGTCAGAAAGCTAGAACGCTACCTGACCAGCGCTCAACTGGCTCCAAGAGAAATGGCATCCTGAGTACGAAGATGTCAGAAAGCTAGAACGCTACCTGACCAGCGCTCAACTGGATCCAAGAGAAATGGCATCCTGAGTACGAAGATGTCAGAAAGCTAGAACGCTACCTGACCAGCGCTCAACTGGCTCCAAGAGAAATGGCATCCTGAGTACGAAGATGTCAGAAAGCTAGAACGCTACCTGACCAGCGCTCAACTGGCTCCAAGAGAAATGGCATCCTGAGTACGAAGATGTCAGAAAGCTAGAACGCTACCTGACCAGCGCTCAACTGGCTCCAAGAGAAATGGCATCCTGAGTACGAAGATGTCAGAAAGCTAGAACGCTACCTGACCAGCACTCAACTGGCTCCAAGAGAAATGGCATCCTGAGTATGATGATGTCAGAAAGCTAGAACGCTACCTGACCAGCGCTCAACTGGCTCCAAGAGAAATGGCATCCTGAGTACGAAAATGTCAGAAAGCTAGAACGCTACCTGACCAGCGCTCAACTGGATCCAAGAGAAATGGCATCCTGAGTACGAAGATGTCAGAAAGCTAGAACGCTACCTGACCAGCGCTCAACTGGCTCCAAGAGAAATGGCATCCTGAGTACGAAGATGTCAGAAAGCTAGAACGCTACCTGACCAGCGCTCAACTGGATCCAAGAGAAATGGCATCCTGAGTACGAAGATATCAGAAAGCTAGAACGCTACCTGACCAGCGCTCAACTGGCTCCAAGAGAAATGGCATCCTGAGTACAAAGATGTCAGAAAGCTAGAACGCTACCTGACCAGCGCTCAACTGGCTCCAAGAGAAATGGCATCCTGAGTACGAAGATGTCAGAAAGCTAGAACGCTACCTGACCAGCGCTCAACTGGCTCCAAGAGAAATGGCATCCTGAGTACGAAGATGTCAGAAAGCTAGAACGCTACCTGACCAGCGCTCAACTGGCTCCAAGAGAAATGGCATCCTGAGTACGAAGATGTCAGAAAGCTAGAACGCTACCTGACCAGCACTCAACTGGCTCCAAGAGAAATGGCATCCTGAGTATGATGATGTCAGAAAGCTAGAACGCTACCTGACCAGCGCTCAACTGGCTCCAAGAGAAATGGCACCCTGAGTACGAAGATGTCAGAAAGCTAGAACGCTACCTGACCAGCGCTCAACTGGATCCAAGAGAAATGGCATCCTGAGTACGAAGATGTCAGAAAGCTAGAACGCTACCTGACCAGCGCTCAACTGGCTCCAAGAGAAATGGCATCCTGAGTACGAAGATGTCAGAAAGCTAGAACGCTACCTGACCAGCGCTCAACTGGATCCAAGAGAAATGGCATCCTGAGTACGAAGATGTCAGAAAGCTAGAACGCTACCTGACCAGCGCTCAACTGGCTCCAAGAGAAATGGCATCCTGAGTACAAAGATGTCAGAAAGCTAGAACGCTACCTGACCAGCGCTCAACTGGCTCCAAGACAAATGGCATCCTGAGTACGAAGATGTCAGAAAGCTAGAACGTTATCTGACCAGCGCTCAACTGGCTCCAAGAGAAATGGCAAGCCGTTTTCCGCAACCACCTGGCTACCCTCAGACTCCAACTAACACTAGGACAAGATCCCCTAGGCACCTTATTCCGTCTGTAAGTAGGGACAGGAATCAGAAACTTAGCTGGAATTTGGCCATTTCTGACAGTTATCTTAATTGTTGACTACTTCTCCAAATGGATGTATCATGGTTTTGTTGAAGCCCCCGATACAGAGTCAACAATTTTGTTTTTAAGTAAGGTTTTCCCCTTAGAAGGTTCACCTAAAGTCATTGTTACGAATAACGGTACCCATTTGTGTCGGAAAAAATGTGCACATTTTTAAGAGAATTAGACATTAAGCAACTTAAAGTTGCTCTATATTCCCCATCATCAAATGGTTTAGTGGAAAGAGGTAATAAAGTGATCAAAGAAGGGATACAACAGCTTTAGCTTCCAACTTTAATGTGGAAGAGTTTATTAAACAGAAAGTTTAAAACTATAACATTGCTCCACACTGTCCTACAGGAATTTAACCTTTTACCTTGCTGAGAGGTAGGGAGGCAATTACTGTTTTGTTCCCAACATGGTTGCGTGATATTTCTGGTGAAAGTAAGATCAATTTGAAGGACGTATTTGAAAGAGTGAATGCAAAACAGGGTCAAACGAAAATGAACTTTAACAAAAAATTCAGTTCTCCTGGTGTGGATGTCCTGGTGGGCGACTGGGTTTTGATTAAAAAAACAACCAAAGTAAAGAAAGAGCATTCAAAGTTTTTAGATCCAGTCCAAGTACTTAAGGTCAGTAAGGGGGCTGCATTTATCGATAAGAAAGGCTGGTGGAACAAGAGACAACTTGTTAAGGTGTCACCACAACAGGTGGAAATCATGCGTAATAGACGGGGAGAATCGAAGAAGATCTTGATTGGAGTCATTGGTTAGATTCTGCAAAGAAGAATGTGGAACCACCCTTGTCTCCACCTTCTTTCTTTACATGTTCTATTTCAGGTGAACATGTCTTTTCAGATGGTAATACAAATTCCCAAAATGTATACACAAGTTCTTCTAGAAATTTGATGGTTTTGTTAGATATTAACGATTATGTATATTTATTCTTGCATGTGTGCTGTAATTTCTAATTTTTCTTTTTGTGTAAGGGGGAAGGTGGTGTTGTGGTAAGTGGTTTGTGGGCATCGTGTGAGTAGCGTGTGATGTAATGTAATGTAAAAGACATTTCTATCTCGCAACTTTCACTCCAAGGAGTATCTTGGCGCTCACCCAACCCAGATGGAAGAGTTGGAGGGAAAAAGGATGTCCCACATTTTACACCACAAATTACACCAGAGTCCTACATGTAGCATCGGGCAAAGAAAAGATCCAAGTTTTTAATGCCTTCCTGAAAGAAGTTTCTTGGGAAAATGAACGTAAAAAGGGGGGAAGCTTATTCCAGGCCTTGGTGCCCAATAAAAAGAGGGATTTACCACCTTTTGTGGCCAGCTTGAATCGGGGGGGGGGTGTAAGTAGATTCTGACTGGCAAACCTCAGACAGCGCGTCAGGTGGTATCTTTTGAACCCATTGCATATGTATTTTGGGCCTCGCTGGTGAAATGCCCTAAAGGTAATTAAAAGAATTTTAAACAAAATTCTTTTACCTATTGGCAGCCAATGAAGAATGTTGAGTGCTGCTGAGGCTGACGACCTACGAGGCCAACGCAGTACGAGGCGGGCCGCCGCATGTTGGACCATTTGTAACCTGTGGAGAACGGTTTTATTGGCTCCAGCATATAATCCTTTACAATAATCCAGCCTAGAGTTGATTAAGGCCACTGCGACTGTTTTCCTCGCCGATAATGGAAGTAGATCAAAAGACTTCCTCAGGCTTTTATAATCTGAAAGCACATCCCAGCTACTGCCACAGCTTGGGGTTTGAAGGATAGTTGGTTATCAAATTTGATGCCCAAATTGCGGGCAGATGTAATAGTGTTGGGAGGAGCTTCTGCCTCCGCTGGCCAACACATTTTTGGGGAAAACAAATTATTACTCCCGACTGGTAGAATTTCTGTTTTTCCAGCGTTACATTTTAAATGATTGTTGGTCATCCATTTAAAAGTTGCTGCTAGACATTCCTTGAGCTCTTCCTTGGCACCTGGCCGTTCCCTGTCCAGCACCAGAATGAGTTGGTTGTCGTCAGCGTATGAGATAGAACTGATCTGGAAAGACGCGATCAGTTTCACTAGGGGTACCATGTACAAGTTAAAAAGTACAGGACTCAGGCTTGAGCCCTGGGGGACCCCTGAGCTCACAAATTAATCTGTACTAGTTATGGTTTGAAATATGGGGACACCGTGTGAGTAGCGCGCAATGTCCGATGCATACATCTGTAATGTGTTGTAGTTTGAAATGTGGCTCACGCATAGGGTTCTCTCAGTTGAGGTTCGAACGGTGTTAACCAGTTGTCGTTCGTACTTCTTACTGGAGGGGTGCTCTGTGCGCTGGGTGGAGTTATTCATTAATAAACTCCTTTCTTCGAGTCAACTTGGAGTCCCTGTGATTATTCCTACACCGTCGCACTTCTGCCTTAAACTGCTTCAATCAGGAATCCAAAACGTTTACTCTTCGTTTTGGATTCCGAACAGCGCTCTGATTGGAGGACATTGTCAAAGAATACGTCTTTGACGACTGTCCTCCAATCAGAGAAACTGCAGGATGCAAACCAGGAAATGCGCCCGTGAACTGGGGCCATAAATATGCACTTCTGGAGTGTGGAAGGCTTTGGAGTGCTATAAGAAAAATAAGAGAAATCCCTTTTCGTGTATTTATGGAGACAGACTGCTGTCTTTTTAGGATCTGTATCACTGCAGCCCTGAAGGACGGTCTGGGAGGTCTTTACCCGCGGAGAGGAACACAACGGAAACAAGTTGCCGTTCACACAAACAGTGCAGTCTTTGAAGGTTTTAAACAAACATCACGAATAACCTCATTGCAGACAACAAAAGTGCCAGCAAGAGAATACGACATGATGGTATGATCAGTAAACAGCCGTCCTTCTGAAGATAAATATATGAATTGTGAAGTGAGGATTGAAAACTCACGCAGAGGGCTTACAAACTCATTAAAGGAAATAACTTAATGAACGTTGGGAACCACCTTCATAACAAGAAGAGAGGATGGAACAATCTCTGGAAAATTCTGAAATCGCTCATTGATCAAAGAGACTTCACAGCATCGTATTAAGAGATTTTAATTCTTGAAAAATTGTCCTGAAGAAGGTGAACATTCAAATCACCGAAACGCAGCGTCGACACATTTTTCACTGTAAAATTATTGTATTGTTTTTTTAAAATTTATGAAAATGTTTTTTTAACAAATGTGAATTTTTAAATGTTTTGTAATCAAAGTACATAATAAACTTTAGATAAATTTATAAATAACGTTTTTGTCCCAACATTTTCTTCGGTTGAAATTATGTTTTAGTATGTTAGAAATTGATGAATCTGGTAGAAATTGTAAATTTGTTGATCCGGTTACAACCTTAGATACAATTTAATGCATCACCATTCTAATGAGATACAGATCCTAAAAAGACAGCAGTCTGTCTCCATAAATACACGAAAAGGGATTTCTCTTATTTTTCTTATTGTAACTAACCCCTCCCTTTTCATATAAGGGTTTCTCCTTTAAGTTTTCTCATAGACTTTGGAGTGCTTCAATATTTGCATCTTCCTCATTGCTGCCTCTGCTTTCCGATTTCTTGGCTGGTCCCTGGTTTCCAAGGCGACCGAAGCTTCTTCCTCGTGACTGCCTCTGCATTCCGATCTCCCGGCAGGTTCCTGGTTTCCAAGACGAAGGAAGCTTCCAAAACTGGTGAGTTAGCTGCCTTCCCCTGCATCCCCCCACCTTTAGGAGTAAGCATGGGCGAATTTTGCGAATCTCGCGTTCGCGAATTTTGCGGATTTGCGAACTCGCACTTCGCAAAATCCGCGAATTCTCGCGAATTTGCGGATTTTTTTTTGTGTGTTCGCGCGGGTTTCTGCCAGTTCGCGAGGGTTTTGTACAATTTCGCAAACGCGAACTTACCTGTCGGGTCGCAAGTTTCGCGAACTTGTTGTTTCTACGTGTCCAGCCTGTTTGGGACACTCTTCTTCATCACTGCCACTCTCTGTCACCACTGCCACTCTCTGACTACTCATGCCACCCTCTGGCCCACCCATGCCACCCTCAGTTTCATCACAGCACCCTCTGGTTGTCCAGTCAGTGTACATTATTGTGGCAAAGCAAGCACACCTTCCCTGCCTCAAGTGACCTGAATTAATTTGGGGCTGATTAATGTATCACAGAATATTTTTTTAGCTGGCACCTGCTTCCTTAGTGCTTCCTGATTAGTGATCTTTTGCACTTGCTAAGTGCTTTCATTGTTGCAAAATTAGTTACAACACCTGCCCTGCCCCAACTGACAATAATGAATTAGGGGCTGATTAATGGATTTGAACTTCCAGCCTGGCTCCTGCTTGTCTCCCTTAGCTGTAATTCAGGACCTTTGTGGCATATGTGTAACTATTCTGAGGTTCAGAGCAGGGTCACATAATAGTTGCAACTGGCAACTGAACTCTGGAGGGGCCCCTCAGGAAGCACTACAGGAAATGGCTACTAATGATGAGCCTGAACTTTTGAACCTGGTAAGTAGTTTCAGTTTTGCTAAGATCGTATTTCTGCAATTTTGCGCTTATTCGCGGGGCGCGAGGTTAAACTGGGAAGCCGCGAACTCACGCGAACAGTGCGAGCAAATCCGCTGCTCGCGGATTTGCGGATTTTGTGGGAAATTCGCGAATCTCGCGGATTGCGAATTTACCGAAAATCCGCAAAATCCGCGAGCGAAACGGATTTTCCGCCCATGCTTATTTAGGAGCCCTTTGTTTCTGTGATAGGTAGAGTGGAATAAATGTAATTAAAAATGTGATTTAAAGTTAAAAAATATAAGGAATGTTCTGTTCCAGTTTTGTTAACTAGTTGAAAAAGAAAAGGTTCAAGAAAAGCGGTTTAGTGTTATTCTAAAAAGGAATTTTAAATGTTTTTTTTTTTTCAACAAAAGATTTCGCAAACTGCACAACTGCTGTATCAAGCTAAACCTAAAAAGGGGACAACAAATTATGGCTGGAAGATAAGAGTGTGTATAACTCGAGTTGCAAACTGAAACCATGTCAACTCAAAATTACTTTTACATAGGTGCTGCTAACCACAGCCCCGCATGAATAATATAGCCAATTTTAATATAATACAACTATATTTTTTAATTGCCCTTGCTTTATCACTTGATGCTGTGTGGACTTTCCTGAATGCTTTGTCTAGGGATGGTATTTCGGGCCCCTATAACTGAGCCTCTAGCAGTTTGATTAACTGTACGAGACTTTTCCTATTGGCCTTCCCTAATGCTTCTTTTTATTGGATAATGGATATTTCTTTTTTTAACTGTTTATTAAAATGTGTTTATCATCTATTTTTGTCATGGTGATGATACTGTATTTCTAGCAGTGAAATGTGTAAAAAAACATTAAAAGGGTTTTGGCTCCCAACAATATTCTTTATTAAACGCATTTGTTTATCACTAACGTAACCACATGTGCATTTGGGTGCTTTCAAGGAACACAAAATGCATTGAAATATATGTGGAAGACAAAGTAACAATATTGATTCTTAAAACAAAGACGGTGTACATGTGGTCTTCAGGGTCCCATAGTTAAATGTAGTCTTTGAAATGGAATCTGAATAGTTGGGGTTTCTGGTTTCTCCTGAACCATAGCACGTTGTCCTCCGGCAGATTGTTAAAAAGTATAGAAAGACATGAATAGATTTGGGAACACCATATGTAGTCATCCATAAATGCTTCAAGAGAACTCCATTTCAAAAGTTGAATATTACGGCTCGTATAAGGCCGTCTTGTCAGGAATTACTAATGTATGCAGCTCCCATATCCCCAGACAGAATTTGACATTCCATCAAAAGTGCTTACTCTATATCACTGATATCCCTTCGCTACCTCCTCATCTGTTGTGGCCAAAGAGCGTACAGCCTATTTCCCTCAGAAACTGCCCACAGGTCACAAACCCCGCGCGGAGTCACCGAGGCCAGAGCATCGGCAAAGCTAAGCTTGGCCTGGATTCCTGGCATTCTAGCCCCACTCCTCCACTGCCATCCCAGGCTCAAATAGTCTACCTTTGCTTATTGCAGTCATACAAACGGAGCACCTGTGGACTCCTTTTCCCCTCTTCAGTGACGTATTACCAAGAGGCAGACAACCACGCACTATTAACACATAGGAGCAAGAGCCTCACAGCGCTATTAATTAAAGACATTCAGAAGGAGCACCTGAAGGCACGTTTGAATCGACTGTGCGCCTCAAGTGTAACTCCTTTTCTCTTTCCTCCAAACGACATATTTAGCAACGGATTAACAAGAGGCAGACAACCACACACTATTAACTAATGGGAACAACAGAGCCTCATATTGCTAATAATTTAAGACATCATTATCTCTTTTTAAGCAGAACAAGTAGAGATATCTTGCCAGCTACAATACATAGCCATGCCATGTTTTACACTATAACACTCTTACCTTTTAAAAACAGAGTGATTTCTTTGCCCAAACAGAAGACGAGTGGTCTTATGAAGAAGTATTGCCATTTTCTAGTTGCTAGCTTTTGATAATGCGAAAACTTTGAAACACAAACTAACAGACAGGAAGATTGGTGAATTCAATCCTCTCCACACGTTTGTGTCCCCTTCTCCCCATCCTCCACCCTCTTGTATTCACAGGTACCACTGGACCTCACCAAGAAACAGATTAATATATATTTTCTCACTTTTCCTCGAAAAGAAACATTTTCAGAGGAATACACACTGAGAGACACTCGGTCTCATACCACTTTTTCACCCTGGTCCTGAAGAAAGCCCATCTGACCTACATAGGCGTCAACGGGCTGAAACATGTCGACCATTTTTAAGGACTCTTGAAGTGCGAGAGATCCCTAATCAAATCCAAATACGCACTACATGATATTTTTAACCAATATCTCGAATTCAGACTTATTAAATCAACTCCTGGCTGTACGAGTATTTTTTTTAAAAAGCCACTTATGACCCCCATAATATCACTGATCACTACTGTTCTAACCAGGGGTACACCTGCGGGTGGAGCAAGCATGATCACTAACCCCATGATGTTGCAGTCACGTGAATAAAAGGCGGAGAATCAAGATATACCGCCATTTCTATCTTTTACAGGTGAATGAGGGTTTTTTAATTGGGACACAGAATACGAGAATTGCTAACCCAGGTTATGCAGGACAAGTGATCCATTGCCCACATGATTTGTTGAGGATATCCACAGACAACTCCTTGCACACTTGAAATCGAGTTTGTTTTCTTTGCAATTGGATGAAGCGACTGACTTATCTGACAATGCTCATTTAATTGCTTATGTCAGATACTGCCACACAACTGTAATATTGGAAGATTTTTTATTCTGTAAGCCAATCAAGGGACAGGCAACAGCATCAGCCCTCTTTGACATTCTCAATGACTTCCTGTGCTCCACGGCTTGAAATGGGACAGCTGTGTTGGGATCTGTACGGATGGTGCTCCTTCCATGTGCGGGGCTAGGGCAGGCCTAAAAGCCAGAGTTAAAAGTGCCTCCTGATATTCTATGGATCCCTGTATGATACACCGGGAAGCCCTTACAGTCCGAAAGATGGATAGAGAACTTGGGGATGTGTTGGATTGTACTGTGAAAATTGAAAATTTCTTAAAGGCTCACCCCACTAGAGCGTGTCTGTTTGTAATTTTGTGTGCAGAAATGGGAGCTGGTCATAATGGTTTGCTCTTCCATACTGAAGTCCTATGGCTGTCCAGAGGAAGGTTCTGAACTGTATTTTTGAATTGAGAAACGAATTACAGCAATTCCTTCTAGATTTGGATCGATACAAAGCAGAACAGTTGTGTAATCCCCGTTGGCTTGTGCTTTTAGCATACCTTTCAGACATCTTTGATTAATTAAATTCCTTGAATTTGTCTTTGCAAGGAGCTGAAAGTACATCTTTCACAATGTGCAAAAAAATATCTGCTTCCAAGAAGAATCTAGAGTTGTGGAAAAGACTAATCAAAGATGGCCTGCTGGAGGCATTCCCGTGTTTATTAGAAGCTGTGGAGGACACAGGTCATGAACTGGAAAGCGCTGCTGAGGTAATAAGAAATCACTTGACTTCTCTCAGGGGTGGTTTGGAAAAGTATTTTCCTGAGGACATTGATCGTGACAATGACTGGGTCTTCCAACCTTTTCTAGTGGGTGCAGGGACTCGTCTCCCAGTGCACCGTCAGGAAGACCTGATTGAGGTCCAGAGTGATCGCGTTTCCCAAATGCAATTCAGCAAAATCTCATTGGCGGAATTTTGGCTGAAAATGTCTGAAGAACATTCCTGTTTGTCAAAAATTACAGTCAAGACTATTCTGCCTTTTAGTTCGTCATATTTATGTGAGATTGGTTTCCCCGCATTGGCGGTATTAAAGATTAAGGGGCAGATTTACAATAAATGGCGCATACCTGAATATCAGCAGGGATGCGCCACTTATTGTGCGCCATGCCTCCGCCACCATGGATGCGCCACATTTACAATGCGGCGCACAGTGGGGCAAAAACGGCACAGATGTGCCACGCATCTGTGCAGTAAAGGCGACGCATTGCTGGAGTTGCGTCGCAAGTGCGACGCAGCTCCAGCAAGGCTTGGGATTGCCCCATCTTGGTAATGTCCGTCAATCCTTACGCCTGTTTCAGGCAGGCGCAGGGTTTTGACGCAGCATGGGCCCCAAAGTGACTGAGTGAAATCTTGTAGATTTCACTATGCCACTTTTAGGAGGCGTTCCTGTGCCGGAACGCCCCGCACCCTCCCCCCTGTGCAGGAAAGCCTCCTTCTGGCGCAGGGCTTTACAAGGTGACGCATCTCCCAGATGCGTCACGTTGTAAATACCCTGCACAATGGCGCATCTTTTGCGCCGCCCCTGCGTCACAAAACGCAACGGAGGCGTAAAAGAGGCGCAAGGGGCTTGTAAATCTGCCCCGATGTACCGTTTGAGGTGGAGCACAACCTGAGGATGGCTGTAGCAAAAATACACCCACTAATTGACACTCTCTGCGAAGAAAAACAGGCACACCCATCCCATTAGTTCAGAAATGCGTTATCAAGTTTGTCAAATTATGATTTGTTTAGGAAAAATAAAGTACTGTTGTAAATTTTTGGGCAATTCTTTTTGGAGACTTTTTGTTTGAACTGTGTAGTAAGCCTGTGACTCTGAACTACAATCACCCACAAACCTTTAGTTTGCTAAACACTTTATCAATCAATCAATCAAGGATTTTGTATAGCGCGCTACTCACACGTTAGGGTCTCAAGGCGCTGGGGGGGTCGCTACTGCTCGAACAGCAAGGTCTTGAGTTGCTTCCTGAAGGCAAGATGGTCCTGTGTCAGCCGGAGGTGGGTGGGGAGGGAGTTCCATGTCTTGGCTGCCAGGTAGGAGAAGGATCTTACTCCGGCGTTGGCTTTGCGAATACGTGGGACGGTGGCAAGGGCGAGGCTGGCGGAGCGGAGCTGGCGGGTTGGTGTGTAGAATGCGAGGCGGTTGTTCAGGTACATGGGGCCCGCGTCATGGCGAGCCTTGTGTGCGTGGGTGAGGAGTCGGAATGTGATTCTCTTGCTGACTGGGAGCCAGTGTAGATTCTTTAGATGGGCAGAGATGTGGCTGTGGCGGGGGGACGTCCAAGATGAGTCTAGCAGAGGCGTTCTGAATGCGCTGTAGTCTTTTCTGGAGCTTGGCTGTGGTTCCGGCGTAGAGGGTATTTCCGTAGTCTAGGCGGCTGGTGACAAGGGCCTGGGTGACCGTCTTCCTGGTTGCGCTGGGGATCCATCGGAAGATTTTTCGGAGCATGCGCGGGGTGTTGAAACAGGACGATGAGACGGCGTTGACTTGCTTGGTCATTGTAGGAAGGGGGAGGCTCTAGTTGGCGCAGTGCAACACTAGCGACAAGCAGGGACTCTCTCTTCCTCGTCAGGGCTGAGGGTTACCTTCCAGACAACCTCTGCTTACCCTCTAGGTAGTGTGGCTTAAGCAGTCGTAGGCTAATCTTTGGGGCACATAGGGTAAACACTTGCAATAGTATACCGTCACAACCAACCCACCACACAATGAGACCAGACTGTATTCTGTAAAAATATATATCTTTATATAGACTTCAAGCAGGCTTATGAATACAGTTCTCAGACTTTCAAATAGCGGTTCCAAGTTACTTAGTTCAAGTTGCCACAGATCGTTCTAGCAATAAGAGTTCTTTCGGGCCTTCTGCCCAGTTCAACAAAGTTCTTGTGGAGCAGGCGGCTCCCAGGGGATCTGTCCCACGTCCCGTTGCCTTCCCGGGGTCGCTGTTTGTTGCGGCTCTCAGCCGAGCAGTTCACGGGTCATCTGGGGCAGCGGTGTTCTGTGGCGGCAGGGTCCTTTCCTCGTCGTCCGCTCCGACCCTGGAGGCGGCGGTTGCGTGGTGGCGGCAAGTGGCAGTACGGTCCTCAAGTGCAGGACGTACCCAGCCAAGTGCCGGTGCAGCTGTGCGCTCACAGCTGGCTGTCGGGCAAGGTACCGACCTAGGGGACTCTCACAGGGCGACTGTCCGTCTTTGCAAGTGGATTGGCTGCTCGTTGCGCAGTCAACTCGAGAGCTCGGACCGGACGGGTTCTCCTTCGCTTTGCTCTCGGGCTCCCGGTGCAGTTGCGGTCCCGGTGCTCGGGCCAGCGGCGGCTGGTCCTCACTTTGCTTTCGCTGTTGCTCTGGGCCCCGGTCACGGTGGTCAGGTGGATGTCGTTGCCTTGGAGGAGATTCCTCCGTCGGTACTGCCACGAGGAGCAGCACACGCAGTTGCTTTCTTCAGGGTGTAGCGCCCACTGGTCCTGGGGCGCTGGTCAGGGGGCAAGTTCAGTTTCAAGCCCTTGGAGATCTTTTAGCAGAGTTCGGCACCAGACACAGGCAAGAGACAGCACTCTTCCTTGTCCTTCCCGGTCCTTCTCGTCGGGCAGAGTTCCTTCTGTAGCCCAAACAGGATCTAATTTTCAAGGAGCAGGGCTCCTTCTTTTATATGGCATTTCTTTTGTTCTCGCAGGCCAGGGGGGCCTTTGCATAGCCACTCTCAGTCCTTGAGTACCCTGGCGGGTGTACTCCGACTTCTGCTTTCAGTGTGAGGGGCAGGCGCATCAGACGCCCCACAGGAGGTGGAGCCAGCATTGTGCGGACAGGGGCAGCCAGAGTACCTTGTTGATGGGGCTTCGCCCTTCCTGGGCCAGGTGTCGGCTGAGTCATACGACGCTCCCCAGGAGGGTGGAGCCAGCATTGTGGTGGCAGAGCACAGCAAGATCCAGAGTCAAGAGCCACTCCTACCTCCCACTAAGGTGTAATCTGCGCATTCACCACCTGTCATCCTCCCAGCCCTGTCACTCACACGTCCCAGACAGTCAGATACACATACCAGCAGAGGCGGGCTGAAATGGTTAGGCAAGCAAAGGCTAACTTTCTAAAAGTAGCGTTTGCAAACCCAGGATACTAAAATAAACTTTACTAAAAGAAATACTTTATCATCCTGAGTTCAGGCATACTAAACACAACGCGCTACTATGCTCCTTGAGCCTGCAGGGATTATAGGGTGTAATAACTCCAGCAGCTCAATCTGGCCTAATGGAGCAGGTAGCCTTCAATAGTGAAATACGGTTTTGGTTGTGAGTCACTACTAGGACATGCCACACACATCAGGGCTTGTCCCACCTTACACCTACAACGCACCCTGCCCGCAGGCCTACCATAGGGGTGACTAATATGTAGTCAAGGGAAGGTTCGGGGGCTGGCAAGTGGGTGCACTTGCCCAGCTAGCGTGACGGTACGAGACCGCACGCGGGTTCTGCGGTCGCAGTCCCCAGACACATCTTTACGGCTGCTTCGGTGGGTGGCGCAACCAGCGCTGCAGGCCCACCAGCAGTATTGGCATCTACAAGCCCCGGCACTCTCTAGTGCGCGTTACTAGGGACTAACAGTAGATCCAAGAACCAATCATGGATACCAATCGCATGTACAATTTACAGTAGGGAGCACTTGCACTGCGGCACGGGTCAGCCGTGGCGCAGTGCCCTGAGTATCGGAAAACCAGCAAAACATCGGAGGCACATCAGCAAAAAGTGGAAGGGAGACTCACGCCAAGGTGCCAGGTCTAACATGTGTCCCCTCCAGCTGAAATGTGGGGGGAACTACCCTTCCCCAGGGAGTTCCACATCACTAAGGCGGAAAAATCTGGACAGACCGTCAGCGTTGGCGTGATCGGTGCCAGGGCGGTGTTCCACCGTAAAGTCCATACTCTGTAGAGAAATGGACCACCTCAACAGTTTCGGGTTCTCACCCCTCATTTGCATCAACCATCTGAGGGGCCTGTGGTCCGTCTGAACTCGGAAGTGAGACCCAAACAAGTAGGGTCTTAGCTTCTTCAGCGCCCAGACCACAGCAAATGCTTCACGCTCTATTGCACTCCACCTACTTTCCCGTGGAAGTAACCTCCTACTTATGAAGGCTACGGGTTGGTCAAAGCCCTCCTCAGTCATCTGTGAAAGAACAGCCCCTACGCCATGCTCTGAAGCGTCTGTTTGCACTATGAATTCCTTGGAGAAATCAGGAGCCAGGAGCACGGGCGCCGTGCACATGGCAGTCTTCAGGGTGTCAAAAGCCTTCTGACAGGTGTCAGTCCAAATCACATTCCTGGGCTGCTTCTTCGAAGTCAGCTCTTTCAAGGGGGTCACAATCGTGCCATAGCCCTTGACAAACCTCCTGTAATACCCAGTGAGCCCCAGGAAGGCTCTCACTGCAGTCTGGGTCTTGGGGGGTTCCCAAGCCAGGATGGTCTCAATTTTGGGTTGCAAGGGTGCTACCTTGCCACTCCCAACTTGGTGTCCCAAGTACACCACCGAACCCTGCCCAATCTGGCACTTGCTTGCCTTGATTGTGAGGCCTGCTCTGCGCAGAGCCATCAACACTTCCCAGAGGTGTCGCAGGTGTTCTGGCCAGGTGCCACTGAACACCGCGATGTCATCCAGGTAGGCGGCACTGAACTCGTCCAGCCCAGCCAACACCTGGTTGACCAATCTCTGAAAGGTGGCAGGGGCATTCTTCATTCCAAATGGCATAACCCGGAACTGGAAATGCCCATCTGGTGTAGAGAATGCCGACCTCTCCTTTGCCCCATCGGTCAAGGCGATCTGCCAGTACCCAGACGTTAAATCAAACGTGCTGAGGAACCGGGCAGCCCCTAGCCGATCAATGAGCTCATCAGCTCTGGGGATGGGGTGCGCGTCAGTCTTCGTGACTGAATTGAGTCCTCTGTAGTCCACACAGAACCGGAGTTCGGGTGTGGCTCCCGGCGCAGCAGCCTTCGGAACCAAAACCACGGGGCTGGACCAAGGACTGCTGGAAGACTCAATCACCCCCAGGGCAAGCATCTTGGAGACCTCCTCCTTGATGCAGGCCCGGACCCTGTCAGTCACCCTGTAAGCCTTATGCTTCACAGGTAAGCTGTCTCCAGTGTCCACATCATGGACGCACCAATCTGTGACACTCGGAACCAGGGAGAACAGATCTGGAAACTGCCCCAGCAACTGGCGGCAGTCTTCCTGTTGTTCGGGGGTCAGGGTGGGTGAGAGGTTAACTCCATCCACTGACCCGTCTTTCTCACAGGCCACTAAGAGGTCAGGGAGAGGCTCCGACTCCTCCTCCATTCCGTCATCAGTTGCCAACAACATGCCCACTTCGGACCTTCGCAAGTGGGGCTTGAGGCGGTTGACATGTAGGACCCGCAAAGGGTTCCTGGGCGTCTTCATGTCCACCAAGTATGTCACGGGGCTCTTGCGCTCCACAACCTCGAATGGGCCTGTCCACTTATCCTGAAGGGCACAGGGCTCCACTGGGGCCAGGACATACACCTCTTGTCCAGGCTGAAGCTCGACCAGAGTGGCATTCTGGTCGTACCACCGCTTCATCTCTTCCTGGCTGGCTTCCAGATTTGCCTCGGCAAGTTGTCTGAAGCGCCTGGTCTGGTTTCTGAAGGCCAGCATGTAGCTATATACATTCTGGGGAGGTTTCCTGGGAGATTGCTCCCAGCCTTCCTTTACCAAACTCAGTGGTCCTCTCACGGGGTGACCGTACAGTAGCTCAAAGGGGCTGAACCCTAGGGACTTCTGGGGTACCTCGCAATATGCAAAGAGTAGGCATGGTAAGAGGACGTCCCACTTACGCCTCATCGGACCTTCTAGGCCCATGATCATGCCCTTCAGGGTTCGGTTGAATCTCTCAACCAACCCGTTACCTTGGGGATGGTAAGGCGTGGTGAACTTATACGTTACGCCACACTCTTGCCAAAGGGACTTCATATACTTGGATATGAAGTTGGTCCCCCTGTCGCTCACCACCTCTAGAGGGAATCCTACTCGTGAGAAAATTCCCATCAGTGCACGTCCCACCACGGGGGCCGTCACTGTCCTCAGAGGGATGGCTTCAGGGTACCGGGTGGCATGGTCCACCAAGACCAGGATGAACCTGTTGCCCATGGCTGTCTTGGGGTCCAGAGGCCCAACAATGTCAATACCCACTCGCTGGAATGGCGTACCGACCACAGGGAAGGGTTGGAGGGGAGCCTTCTTCTTCCCTCCGGTCTTCCCACTTGCCTGGCAAGTCGGACAGGTTCTGCAATGAGCGTCTGAACTCTTATGCATTTGGGGCCAGTAAAAGTGGGTGACAAGCCTGTCATAGGTCTTGTCCATCCCCAAATGTCCTGCTAAAGGCACATCATGAGCCAGACCCAGTAGGAAAGCTCTGAACTTCTGGGGTACCACCAGCACACAGGCTGACCCAGGTTCGGCAGCCTTAGGCTCTGAATACAGGAGGTCGTTCTCCCAGTACACGTAATGTGTTTTGGCCTGAACACCATTGGCCTGGTCTGCAGCCTGCTGCCGCATACCCACGAGAGAAGGGCATTCTTTCTGCTCCTTGCAGAATTCCTCCCTGGAGGGTCCTCCTTCTTGCTGCCAATGGGTCAGCTCAGGCAGGTCCCCCAGTTCGGCGATCAGTTCCCCTGTAGGCTCCAGGGCATCCCCCTCAAGGTCTGCTTCCTCCTGGACCGTGGGAACTTCAGGGGCCGGTTTCCCGCGCCCCCTGCGCCTTCTCTCTAAGGCCGGTTCCTGGGCCTCTCCTTCAGGCCCCAGGACCTCTTGATCACCCCTACTGGCTGCCATCGACCGGGTGGTCACGCACGCCCAGTCAGGCAGACCCACCATCCGCAGGTGAGTCGTTTTCTCCACCTTTTCCCAAGGGGAGTGCTCCAAGTCATTCCCTAGCAAACAGTCAACAGGCATGGTTTTTCTTACACAGACCTGCAGAGTACCAGAGACCCCCCCCCCCACTCGAAGGGAACTTGAGCCATCGGACACTGACTCTCAGAATTATCAGCGTTGATAACCCTACAGTAGGCATGGGGTACAACCTGCTCTTGAGACACCAGGTGCTGCCTCACTGCAGTCACACTGGCTCCTGTGTCTCGAAGAGCCTCAGCTTCCTTGCCATTGATGATCACCATCTGCCCATATTTCTTAGTGTTAGAGGGCAGGTAGTTCGTAGGGATCATCTCACTGTCTCCTAGCGAGACTAGGGTCATCTGAACGGGATCTACACCCCCCGGGACCATCACTTCTTCTCCTAAGTGAACACTAGTCACTTGACGGGGCGGAGCACCAGTGGGTGCGGGTTTTCCAAACAGGCGACACTTGGGGTCACTGGATATGTGCCCAGGCTCGCCACATTTGTAACAATTGAAGGGCCCCTTTGGAACAGGCTTACCTGTCGGGCCCCATTCTGCTTTGGGGGTGGGGGAGGCTGAGAACCTTGCTGCTGGTTCCCCTGGGAACTACTTTGGGGGCCTTTTTGGAACCCTTTCTGTTTTCCCCCCTTGTCCCCCCCACTCTTCTGCTGGGGACCCTGCCCACTCTTGGCGGAGTCTCCCACGGGACCCTTGTGGACCCTGGTGCTGAGCCAGCGGTCCGCCTCCTCAGCAAGCTTCCTCGGGTTGGACAGCTTGCTATCGATCAGGTGTTGGCGTAACTCAGGAAAACAGTGATCAGACAAGTGCTCCCATGCAATTAAATCAGAGACCTTGAAAATCATTTACTTTGCTACCCTTCACCCAACCATCCAGTGCTCTGCAAAAATAAGTCACATACTCCACATACGTATTCCCAGGCCACTTAGTACATCCCCTAAACTTTTGTCTATACATTTCAGGGGTAAGCCCGTACCTGCGCATTAAAGCTTCTTTCATGTGGGAATAGGATCTCTGTTTCTCAACGGGCAAATCTAGCAAGGTATCTCGCCCTTCGCTAAGGAACCTTCCCCACAACCCCGCTCCCCAATCCTTGTCAGGGACCCGGTGGGAGGACATGGCTACCTCGTATGCCCTAAACCACTGCCCTATGTCATCCCCCTTAAAGAACTCCTTAACTACGTCCTTCGGGATGTGCACTCTTGACTCTACCTGCACTGGCGATGTGCTGCCACCAGAGGGAGGACGATCCAAGTCTCTCTCCTTGAGACTTATCTCCCTCATTTTCACTTCATAATCCATTTGGTGCTTTCGCTCTTCCAGCGCCATTCTTTTTGTTTCCAACTCCAGTTGGATTTTCAATTCTGCCAGCTTTCTTTCGTGATTCCTTGTTTCCTTCCTGTCTGCCAGCTCCTCTGGCGACAGGCCTTTACCAAAGCTGTGCACGCTGTCTTGCCTTTCGAGATCCACCAGATCCATAGGTGCATTCTGCTCTTCAGTCGCATCTTGCTCCGCGAGGGCATCTTGATCCTCCGGGGCCTTTCTGGACTCTATCCAGGCTTTCAGGGCCTTGTAGAATTCTGGCTTATTCTTGCAACCAGCGTGCGGAACTTTGAGTTTCTTACAAAAAAACTTCAGCTCCGTCTTTGAGTATTTGTCCAGCTTTGCGGCGTCCCACTCCACCTCCAACACCTCAGAGGTCGTGGACTCCGCTCCATCCAGGCTCTTCGTGCCCGGCATGGTTCTCACACTCGGAATCTTCTTTCAGCGAAAAGCAAAGTCTGTGGCTAAGTAACTGGACTGAAATCACTGTGCAATGGTCGGAAGCTAAGGTATAGATACCGCAAGTGTAAATTCGAAAAATCCTCACCGCTGCGTCCAATGTAGGAAGGGGGAGGCTCTAGTTGGCGCAGTGCAACACTAGCGACAAGCAGGGACTCTCTCTTCCTCGTCAGGGCTGAGGGTTACCTTCCAGACAACCTCTGCTTACCCTCTAGGTAGTGTGGCTTAAGCAGTCGTAGGCTAATCTTTGGGGCCCATAGGGTTAAACACTTGCAATAGTATACCGTCACAACCAACCCACCACACAATGAGACCAGACTGTATTCTGTAAAAATATATATCTTTATATAGACTTCAAGCAGGCTTATGAATACAGTTCTCAGACTTTCAAATAGCGGTTCCAAGTTACTTAGTTCAAGTTGCCACAGATCGTTCTAGCAATAAGAGTTCTTTCGGGCCTTCTGCCCAGTTCAACAAAGTTCTTGTGGAGCAGGCGGCTCCCAGGGGATCTGTCCCACGTCGCGTTGCCTTCCCGGGGTCGCTGTTCGTTGCGGCTCTCAGCCGAGCAGTTCACGGGTCATCCGGGGCAGCGGTGTTCTGTGGCGGCAGGGTCCTTTCCTCGTCGTCCGCTCCGACCCTGGAGGCGGCGGTTGCGTGGTGGCGGCAAGTGGCAGTACGGTCCTCAAGTGCAGGACGTACCCAGCCAAGTGCCGGTGCAGCTGTGCGCTCACAGCTGGCTGTCGGGCAAGGTACCGACCTAGGGGACTCTCACAGGGCGACTGTCCGTCTTTGCAAGTGGATTGGCTGCTCGTTGCGCAGTCAACTCGAGAGCTCGGACCGGACGGGTCCTCCTTCGCTTTGCTCTCGGGCTCCCGGTGCAGTTGCGGTCCCGGTGCTCGGGCCAGCGGCGGCTGGTCCTCACTTTGCTTTCGCTGTTGCTCTGGGCCCCGGTCACGGTGGTCAGGTGGATGTCGTTGCCTTGGAGGAGATTCCTCCGTCGGTACTGCCACGAGGAGCAGCACACGCAGTTGCTTTCTTCAGGGTGTAGCGCCCACTGGTCCTGGGGCGCTGGTCAGTGGGCAAGTTCAGTTTCAAGCCCTTGGAGATCTTTTAGCAGAGTTCGGCACAAAGTTTTGTAAAGCAAAAGTCTTTTCGTAGTCTTTCCTTTTTCCTCTCCTTCGGCAGCAAGGCACCAGACACAGGCAAGAGACAGCACTCTTCCTTGTCCTTCCCGGTCCTTCTCGTCGGGCAGAGTTCCTTCTGTAGCCCAAACAGGATCTAATTTTCAAGGAGCAGGGCTCCTTCTTTTATATGGCATTTCTTTTGTTCTCGCAGGCCAGGGGGGCCTTTGCATAGCCACTCTCAGTTCTTGAGTACCCTGGCGGGTGTACTCCGACTTCTGCTTTCAGTGTGAGGGGCAGGCGCATCAGACGCCCCACAGGAGGTGGAGCCAGCATTGTGCGGACAGGGGCAGCCAGAGTACCTTGTTGATGGGGCTTCGCCCTTCCTGGGCCAGGTGTCGGCTGAGTCATCCGACGCTCCCCAGGAGGGTGGAGCCAGCATTGTGGTGGCAGAGCACAGCAAGTTCCAGAGTCAAGAGCCACTCCTACCTCCCACTAAGGTGTAATCTGCGCATTCACCACCTGTCATCCTCCCAGCCCTGTCACTCACACGTCCCAGACAGTCAGATACACATACCAGCAGAGGCGGGCTGAAATGGTTAGGCAAGCAAAGGCTAACTTTCTAAAAGTAGCATTTGCAAACCCAGGATACTAAAATAAACTTTACTAAAAGAAATACTTTATCATCCTGAGTTCAGGCATACTAAACACAACGCGCTACTATGCTCCTTGAGCCTGCTGGGATTATAGGGTGTAATAACTCCAGCAGCTCAGTCTGGCCTAATGGAGCAGGTAGCCTTCAATAGTGAAATACGGTTTTGGTTGTAAGTCACTACTAGGACATGCCACACACATCAGGGCTTGTCCCACCTTACACCTACAACGCACCCTGCCCGCAGGCCTACCATAGGGGTGACTAATATGTAGTCAAGGGAAGGTTCGGGGGCTGGCAAGTGGGTGCACTTGCCCAGCTAGCGTGACGGTACGAGACCGCACGCGGGTTCTGCGGTCGCAGTCCCCAGACACATCTTTACGGCTGCTTCGGTGGGTGGCGCAACCAGCGCTGCAGGCCCACCAGCAGTATTGGCATCTACAAGCCCCGGCACTCTCTAGTGCGCGTTACTAGGGACTAACAGTAGATCCAAGAACCAATCATGGATACCAATCGCATGTACAATTTACAGTAGGGAGCACTTGCACTGCGGCACGGGTCAGCCGTGGCGCAGTGCCCTGAGTATCGGAAAACCAGCAAAACATCGGAGGCACATCAGCAAAAAGTGGAAGGGAGACTCACGCCAAGGTGCCAGGTCTAACAGTCATTGTGAGGGAGGAGTCCAGCATGAAGCCCAGGTTGCGTGCGTGGTCTGTGGGTTTGGGGGCGGTGCCCAGGGCAGGTGGCCACCAGGAGTCGTCCCAGGTGGAGGGCGATGGTCCGAGGATGAGGACTTCCGTCTTGTCTGAGTTCAGCTCCAGACGGCTGAGTTTCATCCATTCCACGACGTCCTTCATTCCTTCCTGGAGGCTGGCTCTGGCGGGGTCGTTGGTGAGGGAGAGGATCAACTGTGTGTCGTCGGCGTAGGAGATGATGTTGAGGTTGTGTTTGCGTGCGATGGCTGCGAGGGGGCTGATGTAGACGTTGAAGAAGGTGGGGCTGAGTGAGGATCCTTGTGGGACGCCGCAGATGACTTCGGTGGCTGCTGACCGGAACGGGGGGAGGCGGACTCTCTGGGTTCTACTGGTGAGGAACGAGATGATCCATTCTAAGGCCGCGCCTTGGATTCCGGTGTTGCTGAGGTGTTGTATCAGGGTGCGGTGGCATACCGTGTCGAAGGCTGCTGAGAGGTCCAGGAGGATGAGTGCGGTGGGTTTCCCCGTTGTCGAGCATAGACCTGATGTCGTCGGTAGCTGCGATGACGGCGGTCTCAGTGCTGTGGTTAGCTCGGAAACCGGACTGTGACGGGTCGAGGGATCCGTTCGTCTCGAGGAAGGCGGAGAGTTGTTTGTTGACCGTCTTCTCGATGACTTTGGCAGGAAACGGGAGGAGCAAGGTGGGTGGGAAGTTCTTGAGGTCCGTGGGGTCCGCGGTGGGTTTTTTCAGGAGGGCGCTGAGTTCGGCATGCTTCCAGCTCTCTGGGAAGGTGACTTTAATAATATTTCCCCACCGTAAAAATCATTTGCCATGGGAACGGGGGCGTCTGTGGTTGTCTGTGATGAGGAGTACCAAGTTCTAGAAATTTGTCAGCAGGGGGTCCTTAAGCCTGGGAATTTTGACAGGGGGGTCTCTGCATCCAAAAGATTGAAGACCTCTGTCTTAGCACATCAAATTGTCCCACCACACTGAGAAGTATTTATTAAAAGAGTTTTAAACCAGCACTGACAAACGTTCCTGGATTGAATGATCGACCACGTCCAAAGCGGCAGCAGGTCCAATAGGATCAAGGTATTAATATGACCAGCGTTTAGCTTGCCGACACCATCAAGAATAGAAAGGAGGACCCAAAGAGAAGGGTTTTAGTATGAAGGGAACAGTTGCGCTCTGCAGGATAAGCGGTAGTCAAGTGGACATAGGACAAGGTAATATGGTGCTAACAGGAAAGGGGTGACCCTACTAACCCCTCAACTAGTGTTTGGAACTCCAAACCCATTTCATTAAAGCAAAAGACCTGTGCACACATAAATCAACAACAATGTCTGTTCATATCATGTACAAATGGAAAAAAAAGAAAAGTTCGCCACAAGTTATTCTTGTTTCATTTAATACCAAGTTTGCACATTCCTGCTTTGACTCTTCAGGGCTGGAATTGGATCAAAAGGAGCTTAATCGGTACAATACAGATACATTTATGGTATGTGGGACTATTACAAAAAACATCATCTGTATGGATGTACCAGGCTAGAAACCAGCAACCGTGGAACCAAAACAAGGTTTATTACATTTTATGGCATACCAGATTAGAGGAAGATATGAGAGGTGCCATATGGTGTCAGAGTGCACCAACCACTATAACATGCTCCAAACTCGGGTACAATGCTCATTCACCACAGTGAAGAACAAGAAATATTTTTTTTTAAATTTAGATGAGAATTTTGAGTCTTCACAAAAAGACCCGTGCAAGTGGAAAGAAGTGCACCTAGAATCTAAAAGCCATAGAGAAAGAATCAATGAAATGCTTTGTTTCAAAAAGTGAGAAGCAAAGCAGACGCAGACCCTTGTCGTGATAGACGGAATCAGTATTCTAAAGTTAAAGTGAAATGCAAGAAAGTTCATATTAGCAATTGTAATCCTCCTGCAGAAGGAAGCTAAGTATAAAGAAAAAAAGGCTTGAAAAATTAGAAATGGACCTAGTGGGAGCTTACCCCCGTGCCGGTGATAATTCCAACCCGGTCAGGGTCTGAGAAAGCAGGATACAGAACATATATATGAGATCAGGAAATATTCACTGCAGGAAAGAATTAAAGTGTAAGGAGAAGACTGGGGCAAACTAGTGAGACAAATGGAAAAAACCCGAAAAGCAGAAGGGACATACCTGCAAATGCATGTGAAAATAAGTTGTATCCAAGTAACACAAAGCTTCATGGATGAGTATATCGAGAAAGATAATTCAACGTGTGGAAATCACTGTTGTGGTACAAAAAGAGGAGTCTCAGAGAGAGGAATCCTATACGGAAAGACCTAATGGCTGACGGTAATGAGGTGGGGGGGGGGGGGAGAAAAGGGCACTGTCACACCCACTCCGCTATTACATACCTTTATAAATCCTGTGTACGAGTAAATAGAGCCGATAAGGGGTCAAGGACGACGAGTGAGTCCTTCGAGGTGATCCGCACAAGAAAGGCAGAAAACCCGTTCAACAGATTGTAATAATAACAACCCAAGTAAAGGAACACCCAAAGTGGTCAAAGAAATACAAGTCAAAACGCACGGTCGTATTAGACAAGCAGTGGTCGTACGTCATTGTTGTTGATTTATGTGTGCACAGGTCTTTTGCTTTAAAGAATAGAAAGGAGAACTGAGGAACGGATGAAAATCTGTTTGCATGTTATCCAGACAATTATTAGCCTAAAGATGTCTACGCAATTGTTCAAAGAAATCTTAGCCGCAAAAGGCAGCAGCAAAACAGGGTGAAAATTCTTCACATTACGAGGGGCAGTATCGCATGTTTTCAGGAGAGAAATAACTGTGGCAGCTTTAAATGATGAGTAGAACTGGATATACGCAATTTTCAAGAGTTAGATAAACATTGAGCCAAAAGGGGTAAACCGCCAACTGAGGGTATGTGGTCGCATTGGACCATGGCAAAGTCACAACTTTAGGCCAACCATAAAGGAGTGCAGGCTAGGCACAGGACCAAGACTGGCCTTCTGAGGATTGTCACTTATGTCATTTTTGTGCGGTCTGTGGGCGGGGTTTACAAGTCTTTGCATCGCGTGGCGTTGGTTGTATAAGTGTGTCCATATTTACCAACCACCAGATTTGTGTAGAGATAGGAGTACCTCTTGTGAGTTGCAGAGATGGCCTGTAGCTAAAACATCCAACGTAATCACTTTTAGGATCAGGCACCTTATCCATCTACAAATCTATACTATGGTTGTTGTTCTAGACTGCCAATCTATACTAGGGTTACTGTTCTAGACTGCCAATCTATACTAGGGTTGTTGCTCTAGACTTCCAATCTATACTAGGGTTGTTGTTCTAGACTGCCAATCTATACTAGGGTTGTTGTTCTATACTGCCAATCTATACTAGGGTTGTTGTTTTAGACTGCCAATCTATACTAGGGTTGTTGTCTAGACTGCCAATCTACAATGGGTTGTTGTTCTATACTACCAATCTATACTAGGGTTGTTGTTCTAGACTGCCAATCTATACCAGGGCCGTTCTAGTCTGCCAATTTAGTTCAAGTTCGGGCATTTATATAGCGCACTACTCACCCAGAGGGTCTCAAGGCGCTTGGGAAGGGGTTCATTATTTGTCGAATAGCCAGGTTTTAATGTTCTTTTCTGAAGGAGATGTGGTTTTGAGTAAGGCGGAGGTGAGTGGGGAGTGAGTTCCAGGTCTTGGCAGCCAGGAAGGAGAAGGATCTGCCACCCATGGTGGATTTTCGGATGCGCAGGACTGAAAATCCACCATGGGTGGCAGATCCTTCTCCTATCTATACAAGGACTGTTGTTCTAGACTGCCAATCTATACTAGGGTTGTTGTACTAGGCTGCCAATCTATACTAGGGTTGTTGTACTAGGCTGCCAATCTATACTAGGGTTGTTGTACTAGGCTGCCAATCTATACTAGGGTTGTTGTACTAGGCTGCCAATCTATGCAAGGTTTGTTGTTCTAGACTTTCAATCTATACTAGGGGCGTTGTTCTAGACTGCCAATCTATACCAGGATTGTGAGTGATTACCAGTAGCATTCCTAAAATAAATCCATACTGAGGGGAAGCAGTGACTTTGAAACGGGTGCACACATTGTGATTTTCATCTTCAGCTGTGTACTAAGGGTTTTTTGTGACAGTATGTGTAGACACAGATCCTGAATTGAATTACAGAACGGCAACAGCAGTTACTAGTTGAGAAGTTTCTTCCGTCACTGCCGGAATGGACGGACGCTTCAATGTCTGTTAATCAAAGAAATAACCAGGAGCCCCTGAATCGATCATAGTATAAATGAGGACAGCGGACTGAAGCATCGAGAGATAAACGAGTGTGTCTTCATGTCCTGTGCTCTACCTGGACAAGGAGAAGGGACTTCCCAGAGGCACCCCTTCATCCAGCAGCAAGGTGCTTAGATTTCTGTCAAAACATCAGCATTGCCTATGACAACGGTCTCTGTCACTTCCAATGATTTCACCTTTTGGTTTTACTGACACTCCCTTACAAAGCATTGTTTCTTACCACAGTGTAGGCACTGTCCATTTCAACGCTTTGCATCTTTTTTTCTGTAGACAAAGTAGCTTGAAAGGTTCAGATTTCCATGGGTTCGGAGCAGCTTTCGCCTGAAATCATGTTTTTGCAAGCGTGATCTTTCAGTGTATCCTGAAATCATCTTAAACTTTCTCCAGTCTCCTGTTCTCTTATGAAGCCTCCGGCCTATTCGGAGAGTGAAATTTATAAGATCTGTGTATTTTGCTCTTGGCCCCTCAGTGAGGCTGTGAATGGTACCGCGTGATGTTTAAGGCTACAAACATCATGCGGTGCCATTCTCAGCTGTGACAGTACTTCAATGGACCATCATTGGTGCACGGCCAAAGAAGCGTAACTAAGAATCCTTTAAAAGGTGCAGCTGGAAACATGTGAACAAGAATCCTGTTCTTCACCGATAACCCTGCCAGTATTTGGAGCCTCCGAGTTTTCTGTTACTACATCCGGACATAACAACAATAGACCAAGGCCTAAACAAGCCAGACTTATTGGCGTTGTCAATGCTAGTTACCTGTAGCAAATATATGAGTAACAACGATTGTGTTCTGAAAACAATAACTGAAAAGTTCTGCCATTCATACCACATTCCTCTGCAGTCTCTCACTCTGTTAGAGACACCTAAACCCCTTTTTCACCACATCTTTTTGAAATCCTCCTTATGTATATCGCAAGCATCATCTCTTTCCTCCTCTTCAGCACCAACCTTTCATCTGGTTTACTGCAACATTCCCCCACACAAACACCACCGGGAGGGAGAAGGAGAGTGGACAGAGAGAGAGAGTGGAGATAGAGAGGAGAGAGTGAGTGGAGCAAGAGAGAGGGAGAGTGGAGAGAGAGAGGAGAGAGTGAGTGGAGCAAGAGAGAGGGAGAGTGGAGAGAGAGAGGAGAGAGAGTGGAGGGAGAGTAGAAAGAGAGAGAGGAGAGGGAGTGGAGAGAGAGAGCGAGAGAGTGGAGAGAGAGTGTGGAGAGAAAATGCTATATCTGAATAAACGTATCTAACAAAATGCTGACAAACTGAGGTTGTATGACTAGCACCGAGTGTTATTTGTTGAAAATAAAAACACATTTTCAGAGAGAGAAAGAGGAGGGATAGGGTGAGTGGAGAGAGAGAGTAAAGAGAGTGTGAGTGGCGAGAGAGTGGAGAGAGAGAGAAAGAGTGGAGAGAGATAGTGGAGAGTGAGTGAGGAGAGAGACTGACTAACTGAGATACAGACTGACTGACAGAGAGAGACTGACAGAGAGAGACTGACAGAGACTGACTGACTGAGAGTGACTGACTGACAGCGAGAGAGAGAGACTGATTGACTTGAGGTAGAGAGAGACTGACTGAGGTAGAGACACTGACAGAGAGAGAGAGTGAGTAGAGAGAGAGAGAGAGAGAGAGAGAGAGAAAGCGTGGAGAGAGAGTGAGGAGAGAAAACCTGACAGATACAGACTGACTCACAGAGAGAGACTGACAGAGAGAGAGACTGACAAGACAGAGAACGACTGACAGACAGAGAGTGACTGACTGACAGAGAGTGACTTAGTGACTTGAGGTAGAAAGAGACTGACTGTGGTAGAGAGACTGAGAGAGAGACTGACAGAGAGAGATTGAGAGAGAGACAGACAGACCGACAGAGAGACAGAGACTGACAGAGACAGTGACTGACTGACCAACTAAGAGAGACTGCCTGACTGAGACTGACAAGAGAGAGAGAGAGAGTCTGACTGACAGAGAGAGACAGGGAGGGTGACTGACTGAGAAAGAGAGTGATACTGACTGAGAGAAACTGGCTGACAGAGAGTGACTGACTGACCGACTGAGAGAGACTGCCTGACTGAGACTGACAGAGAGAGAGATAGAGACTGACTGAGAGACTGACTGAGAGAGAGAGAGACTTACTGAGAGAAACTGGCTGACAGAGAGTGACTGACTGACAGAGAGAAAGAGAGGCTGACTGACTTGAGGTAGAGAGAGACTGACTGACTGGGGTAGTAGAGAGACAGAGAGAGAGAGAGAGAGAGAGAGAGAGAGAGAGAGAGAGAGAGAGAGAGAGAGAGAGAGAGAGAGAGAGAGAGAGAGAGAGAGAGAGAGAGAGAGAGAGAGAGAGAGAGAGACTGACGGAGAGAGACAGATCAACAGAGAGAGTGACTGACTGACCGATTGAGAGAGACTGCCTGACAGACTGACCGAGAGTCTGACTGACAGAGAGAGACTGACTGACAGAGAGAGAGAGACTGACTGACAGAGAGAGAGACTGACTGACAGAGAGAGAGAGAGAGACTGACTGACAGGGAGAGAGACTGACTGACAGAAAGAGAGAGACTGATTGACTGAGAGTGACTAACTGACTGACAGAGAGAGACTGACTGGCAGAGACTGACGGACTGGCAGATAGAGAGAGATAGAGAGAGACTGGCTGACCGACAAAGAGAGAGATTGACTGACTGAGACTGATTGATTCAGAGACTGACTGACTGAGGTAGAGCGATACTGACAGAGAGACAGAGAGAGAGAGAGAGAGACCGGCAGAGAGAGAGAGAGAGAGACTGGCAGAGAGAGACTGACTGACCGACAGAGAGAGAGAGACTGACTGAGAGAAACTGGCTGACAGAGAGTGACTGACAGAGAGAGACTTACTGTGAGAAACTGGCTGACAGAGAGAAAGAGAGACTGACTAACTTGAGGTAGAGAGAGACTGACTGACTGGGGTAGAGAGACTGACAGAGAGAGAGAGAGACTGACAGAGAGAAAGAGAGACTGACAGAGAGAGACTGACTGACTGACAGAGAGAGAGTGACTGACTGGCCGAATAAGAGAGACTGACTGAGAGGGAGAGACCGACTCACTGACAGAGAGAGACTGACTAAGAGAGACTGACTGACTAAGAGAGATAGACTGACTGACAGAGAGAGACTGACTGACAGAGAGAGATTGACTGAAAGACTGACTGACAAGAGAGAAACTGACTGACAGAGAGAGGGACTGACTGACCGATATAGAGAGACTGACTGACCGAGAGAGACTGACTGACTAACCGAGGGAGACTGACTGACAGAGAGAGACTGACTGACTGCCCGAGAGAGAGACTGACAGAGAGAGACTGAATGAGACAGAGACTGACAGAGGGAGACTGACAGAGAGAGAGACTGACAAAGAGAGACTGGCTGACTGAGTCTGACTGACAGAGAGAGACTGACTGAGAGAGAGAGACTGACTGAGGGAGAGACCGACAGACTGACAGAGAGAGAGAGTGACTAAGAGAGACTGACAGAGAGAGAGTGACTAAGAGAGACTGACTGAGTGATAAACTGACTGACTAAGAGAGACTGACTGACAGAGATCGACTGAAAGACTGATTGACAGAGAGAGAGACTGACTGACCAACGGAGAGAGACTGACTGACTGAGAGGGAGACTGACAGAGAGAAAGAGAGACTGACCGAGAGAGACTGACTGGCCAATAGAGAGAGAGATTGACTGACTCGGAGAGAGACTGACTGATTCAGAGACTGACTGACAGATAGAGAGAGACTAACTGAGAGAGAGAGAGAGAGAGAGACTGGCAGAGAGAGAGAAACTGGCTGACTGAGAGTGTCTGACTGGCCGACTAAGAGAGACTGACTGACAGGGAGAGACCGACTGACTGACAGAGATATACTGACTAAGAGAGACTGACTGACAGAAAGATAGACTGACTGACCGATATAGAGAGACTGACTGACCGATAGAGACTGACTGACTGACTGACCGATAGAGACTGACTGACTGACTGACCGAGAGAGACTGACTGACAGATAGATAGACTGACAAAGAGAGACTGACTGACTGACAGAGAGAGACTGACTGACAGATAGATAGACTGACTAAGAGAGACTGACAGAGATTGACTGAAACACTGACTGACAGAGAGAAACTGACTGACAGAGAGAGACTGACTGACAGAGAGAGACTGACTAAGAGAGAGATGACTGACAGAGAGAGACTGACTGATTGACAGAGAGAGACTGACTGACAGAGAGAGACTGACAGAGAGATTGACTGAAAGGCTGACTGACAGAGAGAATAAAGGCATAAAGGTGTTAGCCTTCCCAAACAGCAACATCTCTGTTTTCTGGCTGTTGCACTTCAGATGGTTGCATTTAATCGAGTTCATAACTGCCGTTAGGCAGTGTGGAATTTCTCTTCAGCATCAGTGGAGTTTTTGTCTAGAGTAAGAATGATTTGGGTGTTGTCTGCGTATGTTATAGCTTCAACACCAAAGGAGTCAATTAAAATAAGCAGTGGAGTCATATAAAGATTAAATAACGTTGGGCTCAAAGAGGAGCCCTGTGGTACTCCGGCTGCCGTTTAAGAGGCACGCTGCTCGTGCTCCCCTCTTCCACCGTGGTATGTTGCTAGGCCCAAGATCTGCTCTCTGTGCTCCTTCACGCAAGAGATCTTTTTTTCCACGCTGCTCGCTTTTTAAAAGAAAGAGCTGCAAACAGTGCCTCAGTGATGTGTGAAGTGTATGCGCTTCGCAACGGAGTTTGCGCACTCAGGGTTATTACACTAAATGCACGCTCCCTACAGGGAACACTGGCCATTAGGCATTTTTGGCTATAAGCCCTCGCTAAGTTACAACATTCCAGTAAAACTTACTTTGGGGTAAGCAGGACAAAAGATTGTTACAGTGAAAATGGATCTATCTTGTTTATATTAATTGGTGTTGTAGAAACATTCGTTTTGAGTGAAGTTCCTGGCATAAACTGTGCAGTGAGAGGGTTCAGTTCAGTGTGTATTATTTGGTGCCGTTGAAGATGTGCCTTTTGAGTAAAGCTCTTCTCACACCCAGTGCACTGATGATGCTTCTCTCCTGTGCGTAATCTTTGGTGATGCAGTAGAGATGCCTTCCGAGTAAAGCTCTTCTTACACTTGGCCCAGTGGTAAGGCCTCTCTCTGATATGTTCTTCGCTGTAGAAGAGCTGTCTTTCAACTAAAGCTCTTTCCACACCCAGCGCCACAGTAAGGCTTCTCTTGTGTGTGTTTCTTAGATGTCATCCAAAACTGGCCTTACAAGTAAAGCTCTTCTCACACTGTGCAGTGATAAGGCCGTTCTCCAGTGTGTGCACTTTGATGCCGTACGAGGCCTCTCTTCTGAGAAAAGCGCTTGGAAGACACTTTGCAGTGATAAGATTTCTCTCCTGTGTGTTTGGTGTTGCGAGACTTGACTTTTAATTTAAGCTCTTCTCGCACACAGTGCAGCGATAAGGTCTCTCTCCAGTTTGTACGCTTTGATGCTGTACAAGGCCTTTCTTATAAGCAAAGCGCTTGGAACACTCAGTGCAACGATAAAGCTTCTTTCCTGTGTGTACGATTTGATGCCGTACAAGGGAGCTCCTATCAGCAAAGCGCTTTGAACACAGAGTGCAGTGATAAGGCCTCTCTCCTGTGTGTGTTTTTTGATGCTGTACGAGGTTTGCCTTCTGAGAAAAGGTTTTGGAACACTCAGTACAGTGATGAGGCATCTCTCCTGTGTGAGTTCTTTGATGCTGTACAAGGTTTCTCTTCTGAGAAAAGGTTTTGGAACACTCAGTACAGTGATGAGGCCTCTCTCCTGTGTGAGTTCTTTGATGCTGTACAAGGTTTCTCTTCTGCGAAAAGGTTTTGGAACACACAGTACAGTGATAAGGCCGCTCTCCTGTGTGTGTTCTTTCATGCTGTACAAGGTGTGCCTTCTGAGAAAAGGTTTTGGAACGCGCAGTACAATGATAAGGTTTCTCCCCACACCCCCGTGCGGCGCAAGGGTGTGGGACACCCCCGCGCCGCACGGCCACCAGCTGCTGCGTGTGCCCCTAGCCCTGCCGATACTGCTTCGCTGTTGCCTCGCTGCCGCTGACCACGCCCCCTCCTCCGAGCGGCGTGGTCCGCGCTTCTGACTGCGCGGAGATGCCCCAGGGTAAGTCATGCGCTATATAAGCTTCATACATTTTGTACTGTTTTGTATTATTTTGCCTCACATTTGTGCTTGCTTCCTTTTACTTTTGTGGTGTTTTGCTGACGTTTTCCTTCCTGTTTGCCCGCCTACCTCGCCGCCCTCCGCTCTCCCTCCCCGCTTCCCGCCACCGCCGATTACCCCGCCCCTTTTCTCTTCTGTACCCTCCCCGCTCCCGCCTCCCAGCTGCTCCGCCCACCCGCGCACTTCGCCTTATATGGAGACCGTGCGAACGCGCAGCGGTCACGCGCAGCGGGTGCGCCGATTGTGCGCCGAAGGCGCGCCAAAGGTAAGCCCGTCTGCGCCCGTCCCCGACCGGATCGCGACCAGCGCCAGGACCCCTGGCCCACAAAGACCGCGACCTACCCGCCTGTCGTACTCCGCCGCCACCCTCATCGCACTCAACACCGGCCGACTCCCAGAATGCCACCAAGCCACACCACGACGCACCCACGGACCTTTCAGCTGCCAAGCCTGCAAATTCACCTGCATCCGGACCTGCCTCGCACCAGCACCCGCCAAGTCGAACACCAGCAGCACCCACCTCAAGTGCATCCTGCTCAACACCCGCTCCGTCCACAGACACGCCATCGAACTCTGGAACCTCCTAGACGCCACAGCCCCTGACGTTGCCTTCCTCACGGAGACCTGGATGAACGCCTCTTCAGCTCCCGACATCGCCATCGCTATCCCAGAGGGCTACAAGATCGTCCGGAGGGACCGCAACGCCAACCAGATGGGAGGAGGCATCGCCATCATCCACAGGAACACCATCCGTCTCACGACCAGCACCGACAACACCCTGACCAGCGCCGAACACCTGCATTTCCTGATCCACACCAACCCGAACACCACCCTCAGAGGCACCCTGATCTACCGACCCCCGGGACCACGCACACAATTCAGCGAGGACATCGCCGACTTCGTCAGCCCGCATGCCCTCCCCTGACTACATCCTCCTGGGGGACCTCAACTTCCATCTGGAGAACAACAACGACCGCAACACAAGCACCCTGCTCGACAACCTCGCCAATTTTGGACTCAAGCAACTGGTGTCCACCCCCACCCACCTCGCCGGACACACACTCGACGCAGTCTTCTCTTCCAGCACAGACATCGACTTCAGCCACGCCACAGAGCTTCAATGGACGGACCACAGCTGCGTCCACTTCACCTTCAAGAGAACGACGACCCACCACCACCAGCAACAGGCCGCCCGCAGAAGCTGGAACAAGATCACAGCAGACCAGCTCGCCACCTCCCTGAGCCAGCACCCTCCTGCCAGCTCAGCAAACCCCAGCCAGGCCGCCGACAACCTCACGAAGTGGATCAGCATCTGCGCGGACGAGCTCGCCCTGCTGAGGACCCCGCACAGCAGACCCGGCAGCAAGAAAGCCCCGTGGTTCACCGACGAACTCAAGAGCTCCAAGAAGAACTGCCGAGCCCTCGAGAAAGTCTGGAGAAGGGAACCTACACCGGACAACAGGACCACCCTCAAGCTGGCCACCCGGAAGCACCACCAGCTGATCCGCACCGCCAAGAAAACTGCATTCAAGGACCGGCTGGACAACAACGCACACAACAGCAAGGAACTCTTCAACATCGTGAAAGAGCTCTCCAACCCCAGCGCAGGATACAACGACATCACCCCATCGCAAGACCTCTGCAACTCCCTCGCTTCATACTTCCACAACAAGATCGCGGACATACACAACAGCTTCAACAACCAACCAACGCACACCATGACCGAACAACCACCCCCCACCACCACCCTCCACGCCTGGACCCCGATCAGCACCGAAGACACCATCCGCACGATGAACTCCATCCACTCCGGATCACCGACTGACCCCTGCCCTCACCACGTCTTCAACAAGGCCGACGCCGTCATCGCACCCCACCTGCGAGACATCATCAACACATCCTTCGACACCGCCACCTTCCCTGAGAGCTGGAAGCACGCCGAACTCAGCGCTCTACTCAAGAAACCAACAGCGGACCCCACCGAACTCAAGAACTACCGCCCCATCTCGCTCCTCCCGTTTCCAGCCAAAGTCATCGAGAAGACCGTCAACAAGCAGATGGCCGCCTTCCTCGAGACGAATGGATCCCTCGACCCCTCACAGTCTGGCTTCCGAGCCAATCACAGCACCGAGACCGCCCTCATCGCCGCCACCGATGACATCCGAGCCCTGATGGACAACGGAGAAACAGCGGCGCTCATCCTCCTAGACCTCTCCGCGGCATTCGACACTGTCTGCCACCGCACCCTAGTACAGCGCCTCAGCAACGTCGGAATCCAGGACAAGGCGCTGGAATGGATCATCTCCTTCCTCGACGGAAGAACACAGAGAGTCCGCCTACCACCGTACAAGTCAGAGGCCTCCGAAGTCATCTGCGGAGTCCCTCAAGGATCCTCTCTGAGCCCCACCCTCTTCAACGTCTACATGAGCCCCCTCGCGGCCATCGCACGCCAACACAACCTCAGCATAATCTCCTACGCCGACGACACCCAGCTGATCCTCTCCCTGACCAACGACCCCGCCTCCGCCAGAGCCAACCTGCACAAAGGGATGAAAGAGGTAGCCGAGTGGATGACGACCAGCCGCCTGAAACTGAACTCTGACAAGACGGAGGTCCTCATCCTGGGCTCTTCACCCTCCGCCTGGGACGACTCCTGGTGGCCTCCCGCCCTGGGCACCGCACCCAAAAAGACAGACCATGCACGCAACCTGGGCTTCATCCTGGACTCCTCCCTCTCCATGACCAGGCAAGTCAACAACGTCTCCTCGGCGTGCTTCAACATCCTACGCATGCTACGGAAGATCTTCTGGTGGATCCCCACCGAGACCAGGAAGACCGTCACCCAGGCCCTTGTCACCAGCCGACTGGACTACGGCAACGCCCTCTACGCCGGTACCACCGCCAAGCTCCAGAAGAGACTCCAGCGGATCCAGAACGCCTCAGCCAGACTCATCCTCGACATCCCACGAACCAGCCACATCTCCGGACATCTGAGAGACCTTCACTGGCTCCCCGTCAACAAAAGAATCACCTTCCGCCTCCTCACCCACGCACACAAAGCCCTACACGACCAAGGCCCGAGCTACCTCAACAGCCGGATCAACTTCTACGCTCCCAAACGCCACCTCCGATCAGCCAACCACGCCCTCGCCGCGGTCCCCCGCATCCGAAGAGCGGCTACAGGAGGAAGGTCCTTCTCCTACCTGGCCGCCAAGACCTGGAACTCCCTCCCGACCGACCTGCGCCTGACCCAAGACCACCTCTCCTTCAGGAAGAAGATGAAGACCTGGCTGTTCGAGCAGTAGCGGCACCCCCCCTCCCCCAGCGCCTTGAGACCCTACGGGTATGTAGCGCGCTCTATAAGTGTCATTGATTGATTGATTGATTGATTGATTGTTTTATTCGGTGCCGTAGTAGATTTGGCTTTCGATTCATCTTGCCTCCGGAACCTTTATGGCTTTCTTTGCCATTCATACTTTCTAGATGTGATAGTTGTTCTGCAAAATAGAAAAAACATTGAAAATTACACATGGAAAATATTTCTTGAAAAAGCTGCATTGATATAATATGGAGAAGTGAACAGTTACAATTCAGGTAAAAAAAAATGTTGTTCTAAGAAGAAGAAGAGCCGTTATAAAGAGACAAGGGAACCCAAAAGGTATACCAAAGGGACCTTGGGCAGTATCAATTTACAAAGAACATTGGTCCCTATTTTGGAAGAGGGATATATAAACAATAAACATACGCTAAATAGGAAGTATGTTTTCTTTTGTGTCCAGCCGGACAATATTTATTTTTCACAAATATGAGCCCTGAGGGCAGTAGTATCAAACAAGAAAATACAAGTGGGCACGGCCGTGACCCACAGAAGACCAGGCGAAACAATGAGCACAGAAATGGCCAAAGGGCAACGTGGAAATGTGTCTGTATATTTATACTCAATGATACAGACTTGAATGCATATCTGTGGGCACCATTACATATTTCAATATTGTAAAATAAATGCTATATCTGAATAAACGTATCTAACAAAATGCTGACAAACTGAGGTTGTATGACTAGCACCGAGTGTTATTTGTTGAAAATAAAAACACTTTTGCCTTCCGAGTAAAGCTCTTCTTACACTTGGCCCAGTGGTAAAGCCTCTCTCGGATATGTTCTTTGCTGTAGAAGAGCTGTCTTTCAACTAAAGCTCTTTCCACACCCAGAGCCACAGTAAGGCTTCTCTTGTGTGTGTTTCTTAGATGTCATCCAAAACTGGCCTTACAAGTAAAGCTCTTCTCACACTGTGCAGTGATAAAGCCGTTCTCCAGTGTGTGCACTTTGATGCCGTACGAGGCCTCTCTTCTGAGAAAAGCGCTTGGAAGACATTTTGCAGTGATAAGGTTTCTCTCCTGTGTGTTTGGTGTTGCGAGACTTGACTTTTAATTTAAGCTCTTCTCGCACACAGTGCAGCGATGAGGTCTCTCTCCAGTTTGTACGCTTTGATGCTGTACAAGGCCTTTGTTATAAGCAAAGCGCTTGGAACACTCAGTGCAACGATAAAGCTTCTTTCCTGTGTGTGTTCTTTGATGCCGTACAAGGTAATTCTTATCAGCAAAGCACTTGGAACACAGAGTACAGTGATAAGGCCTCTCTCCTGAGTGTGTTCTTTCATGCAGTACGAGGTGTGCCTTCTGATAAAAGGATTTGGAACACTCAGTACAGTGATAAGGCCGCAATCCTGTGTGAGTTCTTTGATGCTTTACAAGGTTTGCCTTCTGAGAAAAGGTTTTGGAACACTCAGTACAGTGATGAGGCCTCTCTCCTGTGTGTGTTCTTTCATGCACTGCGAGGTGTGCCTTCTGAGAAAAGGTTTTGGAACACTCAGTACAGCGATAAGGCCGCACTCCTGTGTGAGTTCTTTGATGCTGTACAAGGTTTGCCTTCTGAGAAAAGGTTTTGGAACACTCAGTACAGCGATAAGGCCGCACTCCTGTGTGAGTTCTTTGATGATGTACAAGGTGTGCCTTCTGAGGAAAGGTTTTGGAACACACAGTGCAATGATAAGGTTTCTCCCTTGTGTGTTTTTTTCGGTGCCGTAGTTGATTTGGCTTTCGATTCATCTTGCCTCCGGAACCTTTATGGCTTTCTTTCCCATTCATACTTTCTAGATGTGATAGTTGTTCTGCAAAATAGAAAAAACATTGAAAATTACACATGGAAAATATTTCTTGAAAAAGCTGCATTGATATAATATGGAGAAGTGAACAGTTACAATTCAGGTAAAAAAATGTTGTTCTAAGAAGAAGAGCCGTTATAAAGAGACAAGGGAACCCAAAAGGTATACCAAAGGGACCTTGGGCAGTATCAATTTACAAAGAACATTGGTCCCTATTTTGGAAGAGGGATATATAAACAATAGACATACGCTAAATAGGAAGTATGTTTTCTTTTGTGTCCAGCCGGACAATATTTATTTTTCACAAATATGAGCCCTGAGGGCAGTAGTATCAAACAAGAAAATACAAGTAGGCACGGCCGTGACCCACAGAAGACCAGGCAAAACAATGAGCTCAGAAATGGCCAAAGGGCAACGTGGACATGTGTCTGTATATTTATACTCAATGATACAGACTTGAATGCATATCTTTGGGCACCATTACATATTTCAATATTGTAAAATCAATGCTATATCTGAATAAACGTATCTAACAAAATGCTGACAAACTGAGGTTGTATGACTAGCACCGAGTGTTATTTGTTGAAAATAAAAACACTTTTGCCTTCCGAGTAAAGCTCTTCTTACACTTGGCCCAGTGGTAAAGCCTCTCTCGGATATGTTCTTTGCTGTAGAAGAGCTGTCTTTCAACTAAAGCTCCTTCCACACCCAGAGCCACAGTAAGGCTTCTCTTGTGTGTGTTTCTTAGATGTCATCCAAAACTGGCCTTACAAGTAAAGCTCTTCTCACACTGTGCAGTGATAAAGCCGTTCTCCAGTGTGTGCACTTTGATGCCGTACGAGGCCTCTCTTCTGAGAAAAGCGCTTGGAAGACATTTTGCAGTGATAAGGTTTCTCTCCTGTGTGTTTGGTGTTGCGAGACTTGACTTTTAATTTAAGCTCTTCTCGCACACAGTGCAGCGATGAGGTCTCTCTCCAGTTTGTACGCTTTGATGCTGTACAAGGCCTTTGTTATAAGCAAAGCGCTTGGAACACTCAGTGCAACGATAAAGCTTCTTTCCTGTGTGTGTTCTTTGATGCCGCACAAGGTAATTCTTATCAGCAAAGCACTTGGAACACAGAGTACAGCGATAAGGCCTCTCTCCTGAGTGTGTTCTTTCATGCAGTACGAGGTGTGCCTTCTGATAAAAGGATTTGGAACACTCAGTACAGTGATAATGCCGCAATCTTGTGTGAGTTCTTTGATGCTTTACAAGGTTTGCCTTCTGAGAAAAGGTTTTGGAACACTCAGTACAGTGATGAGGCCTCTATCCTGTGTGTGTTCTTTGATGCAGTGCGAGGTTTGCCTTCTGAGAAAAGGTTTTGGAACACTCAGTACAGCGATAAGGCCGCACTCCTGTGTGGGTTCTTTGATGATGTACAAGGTGTGCCTTCTGAGAAAAGGTTTTGGAACACTCAGTACAGCGATAAGGCCGCACTCCTGTGTGAGTTCTTTGATGCTGTACAAGGTTTGCCTTCTGAGAAAAGGTTTTGGAACACTCAGTACAGCGATAAGGCCGCACTCCTGTGTGGGTTCTTTGATGATGTACAAGGTGTGCCTTCTGAGGAAAGGTTTTGGAACACACAGTGCAATGATAAGGTTTCTCCCTTGTGTGTTTTTTTCGGTGCCGTAGTTGATTTGGCTTTCGATTCATCTTGCCTCCGGAACCTTTATGGCTTTCTTTCCCATTCATACTTTCTAGATGTGATAGTTGTTCTGCAAAATAGAAAAAACATTGAAAATTACACATGGAAAATATTTCTTGAAAAAGCTGCATTGATATAATATGGAGAAGTGAACAGTCACAATTCAGGTAAAAAAATGTTGTTCTAAGAAGAAGAAGAGCCGTTATAAAGAGACAAGGGAACCCAAAAGGTATACCAAAGGGACCTTGGGCAGTATCAATTTACAAAGAACATTGGTCCCTATTTTGGAAGAGGGATATATAAACAATAGACATACGCTAAATAGGAAGTATGTTTTCTTTTGTGTCCAGCCGGACAATATTGATTTTTCACAAATATGAGCCCTGAGGGCAGTAGTATCAAACAAGAAAATACAAGTGGGCACAGCCGTGACCCACAGAAGACCAGGCAAAACAATGAGCACGGAAATGGCCAAAGGGCAACGTGAACATGTGTCTGTATATTTATACTCAATGATACAGACTTGAATGCATATCTTTGGGCACCATTACATATTTCAATATTGTAAAATCAAATTGTATATGGCACAAAGGGTGTCGACGACGTTTCGACGCCAACTAAAACCATAAGGGGATCATCATCAGGACAAAGTAAATACACATTGTTGTCTTGGAAATTATATCTAGCACTATGCCTATATCACATCACTGTAATCAACTGTAACACAAAAGGGAAAAAGGGGAGAGAATGAGACATAAAACATGTAATAAGTATTGGTTCTACTAGGCATTAACAATAGGTGACTTTTGTGTAAGGTTAAAACCACGAGGCGTGGTGCAAGGTGAGTGATCTGATAATGTGCGCATGCTTGGATTAAAATTGGCCACGGAGTGGATGCAAGTCCTCTGTTTTTAAAAAAACCTTACAGTAACTTATGGCTTCCTGCAGTGAAATCAGCCAGATGGGACGCCTAGCGTTTCCATGTTGGTGAAAATGGCACAATGGCATATCCAACGAGATGACAGATATACATTAATCAAGAGCCAGGAAGTGAGGGTTCCAATAGCAGCGTGAAATGAATGGTGTTACGACGGCGCATTTAAAATGCTAACACTGGATCAATGCAACTAATGTAGTGAGACTGTAAACGAGGTGCTGGTAATTTACACATGAGGCGTTATCGGACAAACGAGAACTCTGTGGGCCGATGGTTAAAACCGGTGATTAGCTCTAGAGGCGTTTGCAGTCAACTGTGATTATGATGTAAAATGCTCGTTAGAGATCTGGGTGGCAAAACTAGACGGCGCAATGGGTGCAGTTTAAAAAGGCGACGCAAATACGGTGACAGTGCCCGTGGTGTGGGTAGACTAACAGAGGAACGAGGCTCAACGGCGCAGGGGGCTAAATAATGATACGGCGCAATTACAGTGAAGTGGGGCGGCGCAGTGTTGGCAATAGGAAGGTCCTTACATTGCTAGACGAGCAGAGCGAACAATTGTAGTTCCTTAAGGGGCCGCGTCAGGCACAGTGGCTTGAGGGCGGGTCTGTGGGTGAAGATAAACCAGGCGAAAAGGTTACGACCTATGCATGCCGCTGG